>NC_088795.1:108082433-108383058 GCF_011386835.1 Chrysemys picta bellii | reverse complement strand
CATCCTAGTCCATCTCCTTGCCCAGACAATTCTAGGATCCCCCTTTGGGCTTGCTTTTGGAATCCCATTCTTCTACTGACTACCAGTTTCTCCACTTACCCACACCTAGTGCCAGTCTCCTTTCCCAGCCAGTACTTGACCCATACCTCTCTACCTCACCCCAGCTCCTTGTTCAATCTCTCTCCTCCTTTCTGCAATTACAAGAAAATTCTAACTTCACCACTATAGCCCTGGACTGAAGGGAGCATGCGCCACTGCTCTGTGGGGATTGTACATGCACCGTCCTGTCATCTATAGGAGCTTTGAGGGGATGGAGCATGCTCAGTGAGGATGGAATCTACAGAGATTTTAGCTGTTAGGCTCTAGCAAATCTGTACTGAGCATTTGTGAGCCGTGTTTCCCCCTCCCCTCCCCCAGGCTTATAATTTGACAAAATATTGGGTGAATTCTCATGCAGACCGGAAAAGGCATACCCCTGACACACGTATCTGCGCTCCTTCCAAATTTCAAGCCCCTACTCCAAAACATGAGGGTGCTACAACATATCAAAGAAAAGGTCATCAGAATCTTTTAACTGGGAAACATATTTTTCCCTAGCCTTGTTCTCCAAAATGACTGAACCAGTTTGGCTGAAATTTTCCAAAACAATTCAGCCTGAGGCAGACATCTAGCATGGAAAGTTCAGCTCAAGGAGTTAAACTTTGGCAAAGTTATAAACAACTGAAAGTAGTCTTGTAATGGGAAGTGTAAGGCATTGCTACCATCCCCGCCTATAACACAGTTAGAACTTCTGCATAAACTTGCAGCTTGTGGCCTTTGTTTAGATCAAGTCGTTTACCAATTTTCATTTTCTTTTTTTATACAGAGTTATAGACAGTAGTATGAAAAACTTCAAAGCATTTTTCCGATGGTTGTATGTGGGTAAGCTTAATTATATCCTAAGTATTTCATATCTGCTTTATATTTTAATTATTTGCTTTGGAATTGTCATAGTGTAAAAATATTTGCCTGTGGGTTAATCTGTGGAATTGACTTCTAACAAATGTAGTGTGATAAGCTCTAGCTTTTTAAAAAATAAATTAAATGATGAAAAGAGCCAGTATTGTATTTAAATATTGAAATGTTGGCAAAAAATAGATTGACTAAATCCAATTGTGGAGCTGGTGTTATGACTTTCTATTTATTGGCATCCTGGAAATTCATACAAGTTAAAGTGACTTTTTTCCTTTATATAGGTGATTTGGGGAGCGGGGGGAATCTCTGGCTATGGTTTATCTCCTGTATATTAACAGTGGCTGCTCTTGGCCAGTTTAAATGAAGAGCAGTCGCTTAATTGAGAAATCATTCTCTCCCCTCATTTCAAAACCTGTATTAGTACTGAATCATACTAATAAATAAAACCTAAGAATCTTGATTCCTTGTCCGCTGCGCTAGTCAATATTGCATCTAAAGGGTAAACTTTCCTGCTCTATCATCTTTATCTTAATATTTTACCTTAGGAAAATGTTGAGTGTATTGGAAAAATAGCATTTTTGCTGTTCTCATTTTTCCCCAGCCATGCTGAGGATGTCAGAAGATCATGTTCTTCCAGAGCTGAACAAGGTAGTAGTAACTTCTTCCTAGTAGATGCTTTTTATAATATTGCAATGTTAAGTCTAATTCTGAGGGTAGCCAGTGTTTAGTGCAGTTAGAAACAAAAAACAACCTTTTAAGGTTGTTTCTTTGAAGTAAATTTAATTTAAAGAATGATGCTGTCCATGCTAGTCCTTTGGGATAGTTAGTGCATGAAATGCCCTCAGTTGCACATTATCAGCTGTAATGTGGCCAGCCTTATGTCTAATACTCTTTTTAAAAAATTCTCACTTTTCTCTTTGAAGTTGAGTAAACTATGTTGACCATTTTAGTGAGTAGGCTGTATAGTGGATCTTTCCACCTTTTGAAGGAGGCTTACTCTTTGCTCCCCTCTCCAGTGGGCACCTTGTCCCTGACTGGGGTGTCTACTTCCTCCCCTCCCCTCCCCTCAGCATTGCTTCTGTTTCTCTGAGTCTAAGCTAATATCACTGCTGTTGCATGATCTTATCTGCAGCAGTCCTTTACACACTATATGAAAGCAGTTGCTGCTCATGTAAACTTTTATTAATGTGAAGCTTTGTGTTTGATTTCACTTTGTTTTGAAGAAAATTGTTGCTTCCCAGTATTCTTCACCAGCAAAATTGCTACTCTGCTGCTATTAAGGTATAGTATATAGAATCATAGAAATAGGGCTGGAAGGGACCTTGAGAGATCATCTAGTCCAGCCTCCTTCGCTGAGGCAGGAACAGGTATGCCCAGGTCATCCCTGACAGGTGTTTGTCTAATCTGTTTTTAAAAATCTCCACTTATGAGGATTCCACAACCTCCCTTGGAAGCCTGTTCAAGTGCTTAACTATACTTAGGTTAGATATATTGGGGAAAAAAATAAATTCTAAGTCCCCTTTGCTGCAGATTAAGCCCATTATTTCTTTTCCTACCTTCAGTACACATGAAGAACAATTGATCACCATCCTCTTTGTAGTAGCCTTAACATATTTGAAGACTGTTACAAGCTTCCCCCTCAGTCTTCTTTTCTCAAAACTAAACACGTCCAATTTTTTTAACCTTTCCTTATAGGTCATTGTTTCTAAACCTTTTTATCATTTTTGTAGCTCTCATCTGAACTCTCTCTCCAGTTTCTCCACCTCTTTCTTAAAGAGTGGCACCCGGAATTTGACACCGTACTCCAGCTGAGACCTCACCAGTGCCGAGTAGAGTAGGATAATTATCTCCTGTGTATTACATAGGGCACTTCTGTTAATATACCATATAATATTTGCCTTTTTAGCAAGGACATCACATTGTTGACTCATTGAATCTGTGATCCAGTATAATCCCCAGATCCTTTTCAGTGCTATTGCTCAGCCAGTTATTCCCCATTTTGTAGTTGTGCATTTGATTTTTTTTCCCTCCTAAGTCTAGTACTTTGCATTTGTCTTTGTTGAATTTCATCTTGTTGATTTCAGATAAATTCTCTTAAATATTCAGGGTTTTGAATTCTAATCCTGTCCTCTGAAGTGCTTGCAACCCCTCTAAGCTTAGTGTCATTTGCAAATTCTATAAGCATACTCCATTATTTAAGTATCAGACCCAGGACAGACTATTATGGGACCCCCACTAAATATGTCCCCGCCATTAGATAACTGCTCTTTGATTAGTCTTTCAAACAGTTTTACATCCACCTTATAGTAACTTCATCTGGACCACATTTTTCTGGTTTGTTTAGGAGAATGTCATGTGGTACTGTGTCCAAAGCCTTACTAAAATCAAAGAAGGAAATTAGGGTGATTTGGCTTGATTTGTTCTTGACAAATACATGAATGCTATAACTTATGACCCTGTTATCCTCTAGGTGCTTACAAATTGACTGTTTTAATACTTTTGTTCCAGTATATTTCCAGATATTGAAGTTAGGCTGACTGGTCTGTAATTCCCTAGGTCTCCTTTAGACAATGATAGGTACTATGTTTGCCCTTTGTCAGTTCTCTGGGATGTTACCCATCTTCCATGAGTTTTCAAATATAATTGAGAATGGTTCTGGGATTTTTTTTTTTTTTCAGCTAGTTTCTTAAGTACCCTAGGGCGCATTTCATCAGGCCCTGCTGACTTGAATACATTTAACTTATTTAAATATTCTTTTACATGTTCTTTCCTTATTTTGGCTTGTGTTCTTTTCTCCTGGTTTAATATTATTTGTGTTGTATCTGGTCCTGGTTTACCTTTTTAGTGAAAACTGAAGCAAAATTTGCATTAAACACCTCAGTCTTCTTGATGGTGTCCATTATTAGCTATCCTTCCCCACTAAGTAGAGGACATAAACTTTCCTTCTTTTTCCTGCTAATGTGTATATATAGAACCTCTCTGGATTGCCTTTTATATCCCTTGCAAGGTACAACTCATTTTGTCCTTCCATACTTGTGCTGGTTTTTTACTTATCAATTTTCCCATGTTTCCATTTTTTGTAGGATTCCTTTTTGATTTGCAGGTCATTAAATAGCTCTCGAGGGAGCCATATTGGCTTCTTACCTTTAATATTATGCCTTTGAGACAACTTCCAGCTCTCTTGAACTTCTTCTTCTCTCTAATTTTTCTTCTTATAGGATGTTACCTGCCAGTTCTCTGAGTTTGTTAAAATCTGTGTTTTTGAAGTCATTTTTTTTTATTCTGCTGCTCACTCCTTCCTTTTCTTAGAATCATGAAATCTATCATTTCATGATCACTTTCATCCAAAGTGCCTTCAGGTTCACAACCAATTCCTTCTTGTTAGTCAGAATCAAGTCTAAAAGGGCTGGTTACTTCCTCCACCTACTGAAAGAAAAAGTTGCCCCCAACACATTCCAAGAATTTATTGGACACTTTTGATTTGTCTTATTACTTGTCCAACAGATGCCTGGGTAGTTGAAATCCTGTATTACTATGTTGTTTTATGTTTAGATAGTTCTGTGTTTTTTTTCTAGAAATTCCTCACCCACCACTACTTCCTATTTGTTGGTCTCTAATAGATTCCTGTAATGACATTGCCCCTGTCCTTTCCCCCCCTCTTATTTTCACCCAGAGGCTTTCAATTGGTCTCCCTCTCTCGTCCTTCTGGACCTTCATAACAAGTGTGTATTCTTGATGTACAATGCAACATCTCCCTTGTTCCTCTGTGCACCTTTCCTGAGCAAGCTATACCCCTCTATACCAGTGCTCTAGTTAAGAGATTTAAATTAAATTAATGGAGATATTCTATCTCCTAGAACCGGAAGGGACCTCGAAAGGTCATCGAGTCCAGCCCCCTGCCTTCACTAGCAGGACCAACTACTGATTTTGCCCCAGATCCCTAAGTGGCCCCCTCAAGGATTGAACTCACAACTCTGGGTTTAGTAGGCCAATGCTCAAACCACTGAGCTATCCCTCCCCCAAAGTCTCTGTGATGCCAATTAAGTAATTTAGTTTATGGACTAATACTTTCAGTTCTTTCTGTTTATTCCCCATACTCTTTGCATTTGTGTATAGACATCTGAAATGGTAAGCAGAGTCCCCCACTTTGCCCTCTTGTTGCTCTTACGACTTTTTTGGAATTTTTCATTTCTCTCTCCCAACATTTAGCTCTCTGTTAAGGTCACCTTTTTTTTTTTTTACATCTAGCTGTAGTCTTTTGTCACCTGCCTCCCTGGAACCTATTACATTCTACATATGTTTGAATTATGGTTATTTTATAGACTTTCCCCTTTTCATTTCCATTAGATGACTCAAAAAGATATCACATTTGTTGCTGATTTTCTTACTGAACACTTCAATGAGGTAAGGTATTTCAGTTTACTGAGTGCTTTTATGCATGCACCCTAATTCTGTTTTGCTTCAGACAACTGACCTGGAAAGGCTGGTTAAACTAAATTGTTTGGTTTTTTTTTTAAGTGTCTCATTATGAAAAATCATCTAATTCCCCTTGTCTTAAGTACTGTCAGGTCAGTATTTTGTGTTTAAAATTTGTTTTATGTTTGGTTCAGGCACCAGAGCTCTACAATCGTAAAGGAAAATACTTCAATGTAGAGAGAGTTGGTCAGGTAAAGTATCAGGCTGTATATTGAGATAAGAGAGACAAGGTATATGGACGAGCACCAGCTGGGGAAAGAGGAACAGGGGAGCAAGGGCTAGAGTATTAAGATTATGAAGTTACCAAAGAGCACTCCTTCTAACTCCCTTTCTGCTGCTCATAACACACACACAGTTGTTAAGAGTGGAGGATATTATTTTATCTTTATTAGGGAAAGATTAATTAAAAAGAAAATTAATTGGATTAATATCTTATACATTATTTTCCTCATTTGTATGGTGTATTTAAAAAAAAAAGGTGGAACGTAGTTGAAACTAATGTTGATGGAATGAAATTGAAATCAGTTTGCTTGATGTGTTCAAAACATGGGACCACTAGTATTAGAATCTGAAATTACAGTTTCAAAGAGAGATGGTTTATAACTATCTCTGATAAGAAGTTCCACAGCATTTTGAGTAACTTGTTATAACTTGATTTAGAATGGACAATAAAACATTTTCTAAAGACCTGGGAAGAAGGCCCCAAAACTGGGTTATTTATTTTTTAAAAAAGGCCAATTTAATGAGGATATTATGGCATGTATTCCTCCAATACAGTCCTTCAGTGAATGTGTCATAATTATCTTGTTTTTAAATGTTTACTGCATGGATTTGTCATTTCTTCCAGTACTTGAAAGATGAAGATGATGACCTTGTATCCCCACCTAACACAGAAGGAAACCAGTGGTTTAACTTTCTTCAAAACAGCACACATCTTAAAGGTATTGCATGTTGCTATTATACTGGTGAATCAAAGATACATGTGCAGATTTGACAATATTAATAATACCTGTGTAGGCATGAGTGCAAGTAGATTATACTGTGTCAATGGTGACAAATGTCAATGGTGTAGAAATAAACATGCAGATCTCACTGCCCTATAAAGTGGTTTCCATACAGCCCCCTGCTCAATCTAGAATAAGATCAAAGTTTTGGAAACTGTTTTTCCTCAGGTATTATGGAATCCCTCTCCCTTTTACATTCTTCTCTCAGTCATGTAAATTAGACGTCAAGTAGTTGATGCTCATAGTAATTTGTTTTTGACTGCCTTGGTGGTCTGCATGGACCAAATTACAACAGAGAGACTATCTTGTCTTTCTGCCTATTCACAATCATGTAGCATCCTTATGGCAACTACAGCAATTGTTTATATTACAAAATATATCTGGAAAGTTATGTAATATAATTTAGGTATCTTTTTCATTTGATTTAGTGGCTGGAAATAGCCAGCACCATGTAACCAGCCAGCTTTCTGCCACCAGCAGAGAACGCTGCACAGTTTGAGAATGATTGTACAGTATAAACCAGCTTCTTGTTAGTTTCACAAGTCAGCAAGTATTAAGGCATTCACTTGCCTGGTTATCTGCATAGAAATGTAAGCTTGAAGGAGTAGGAACATAAGTGGTTTTGTGAGTGATGCTATAGTTCCAGTTTTTGGTAGTTTATATTACCTTCTAATTCAGCGTATATTTATTATTTTTCCAGTAAAATCTTTGTAGTGAAAGGAATTAGATATACTTCAGAAGATAATTAGTAACAAATAAACTTAAATGTGTGTGCATGAAATTGGATTAATATTTCAAATATCTCAAATAATAATAATATCTCAAAGCAAGGAAATTCAAGCTGAAAATATTTCCATAGTAGATTCGCTAAGAGGAAAGAAGCGTTTTTGGTATAGCAGGATGCTTCATGACACATGTATTGCTAGCTGTTGGCTGACTGCAACTCCCCTGTTTATACCATTTGAATTAGTTGGTGGGGAAGAGAGCTACAAAGGACAAACAAAACTCCAATTCTGATTTCTATATCCAGACCCACACTGTGCTTCTGCTAGAATGCAAACTCATTTAACTGTATCTTTACAAAAACTGTATTTTTCACTAAAAACATAATTATTTGTTTGCAGAAAGTCCACTGCTGTTTCCCTATTACCCTCCGAAATCACTGCATTTTGTCAAAAGGCGAATGGAGGGGATTATTGATCAGTGTCTACAAAAACCAGCTGTAAGTCCTGTTTGTTACAAACCGTGTGCATTTTGGGACAACAATTACTGCTGTTTTGATCTTTTGATTAATTACTCTAAATTGTTTAAAGTGAATTTAGTACTCATTGAAGGTGCCACATTGTATGCCTTAAGGGCTGAAGTTCCCTAATTAGCCGTAGACAAGGTGTACCACATGGATGGCAGTAATGCAGCTTCCCTTTCCAGTGTGTCTCGAGCCTGTCATGGGGCTGAGAAGGTGGTTAAATCTCTCTGCCTGTTCAGTTCTTTGCTTCTCACACATACAACTAGTATCCATTTTTAAATGTAATTCATTTTATTTTCCAAGAATCAGTATAGTGGTTTAATAAATAATTTTTAAAAAGTGTGTCAAGTGATACTAGATTTTGTGATAAGGACATTTATTCAGAAGGAACTAGGCTGAGTCAGTCTGTTTCAGGTAGGTTGTGATTACTTTAAAAAAGGTGAGGAGGGGTGTGTGTGTGTGTGTGTGTGTGTGTGTGTGTAACTAAATATTTTTTTCTGTATTTTGGAATGTTTTAATGGTGTGTTTCAGGATGTGATTGGAAAATCAGTACATCAAGCAGTTTGCATGCCTTTATACAAAGGATCTAAAAGGTACATTTTTTCCCTACATTATGTTTAGTGTTAATTAGCATAGAATTATTGAAATTGTTACCTTCTGACTTTTTTTGGTTTGCTGTTTTAGTGAGGACTCTACACCTCGATTATTTAAATTACCCTTTATGTAAGTATACTGCTCTTCTTACTGTATTTCATTTACTATGTTTTATGTTTTGGTCTAACTTTTTTGTTTTGTTTTGTATTTTAGGTGGAATGACAAATCCTCCAACTTACATTATGTTCTCTTCACCATGTTAGAAAGTTCTCTTTCTAAAATTTACATTTTGAGGCGGCACACAGATGTTTCCAGGTAAGAAATTGATTGGAAATGAAAAAGTATGCTCTTGGGGCCTGATTTTGCAGCCAGATGTATCTAGATCCAGTTCCAGGCTTAGGACCTTGCTCTTCATTGCTGGATTGAGTTATTTTACTCTTCCATGATTGTATGCTTCTTTATTCAAATGGAAATGTGTCAAGTATTCTTTGCTCCTTCCTTCCAGTGAGGAGTAATGGTAATGTTAAGTGGGTTCTTCATCTTACTTTATAAATATTCACCTTGGTCAACTCCTTGAACCTTGTGATAGACCTTGTATAGTTATTACAAAGCTTATCACAGTCTGTAAAAATGGGAAGATGATCTCAGTGGTTTGGACAGGTTATACTCTTAATTTCTTAGAGTAAATTGCTTTGTTCCAGTGATTAGTAGCTCCTGATGCCAAGGTCTGCAACGCAATTCTGTAACTTCAGTCCTTTCATCCATATTGTCTTTTGCTTTTCTTCTTCCACACCCCATCCTTGAGAGTGGAAGCAACGTATAGCGAGCCTATCTGTTCACATCTAAATAGGCTGTGCAGTCTGTTCCAGTAGTTGGTGTAAATCTTTGGATTCTGGTATTTTGGCATGGAACTTTAAGGATGAGTAACACAGGTAGTTTTCTCCCTCCTTTAGGTCTGCTAATAATGGACTACTTGCTGTTGATTTTGGAAACTTCTTGAACAACAGTATAAATGAAAGCTCAGATACAAGGTTAGTATATTTGGGAAACAGGGTATTCAATAATTTATCAGATTATGTTCCTTCAAGGGTTTGCTTATTCTACTTAATATTTTTTTCAGCTGTTTACACTTAGAGTAACTTGCAGGATCAGGGTCTTTGTGGGCAGACCTGGGCACCTGCTTGCATCCTCATTGAACTGACAGGATTTTGGGCGGGTGGCTTACTTTGTACTTGAACTCAAGTTCAAGGAAACTATCATAATTTGCTAGATGGAAACGAAATTAGTTTAGTTCTGAAACTGCTCTTGCCTAAACATGGAATACTGACACTTAAAAACAGTGACACAAAATAAGATCTTAACAAATAGTAATATGCATGAAGTGCATAATGGTTGGGCATAATTTCCTCAATGCAGTGTTTTTGGGGAATTCTCTTCCCAGGATTTCCCTTTTCTCTGCTCTCCACATCTCAGAAAAGCCATGTCAGGCCAACTTCTCCTTCCAGCAAGGGAGAGCTAGATACAGCTGCCTTCAGAGCTAACCAACCAACACCTGTTTCAGCAATACCAAATATTTCCAGGGTGCTTGGCTTGCTTTTTTTTTAGTATTCCCATTCCCTGCCTTTTTGTGTGAAGGATCACACAAACTTTGGCCCTGAATATCTATCGCCTGCACGTGGCATTGCCATAAAAACAGTGGACTGCCAAGCTTTCTGTAACCATAGGGTCATGACTGCGTATTTTTATGACCTTTTTGATCAATAGCCCAATACCAGGTTAAGAACACTTCATTTGTGGACTGAGGCAAAACTTGGATCTAAAATGTGAAACATAAATACTGATCACTTACTTTAAGATCTTTCAGTATTTATTCATTCAGTTTATTCATTTACTTTTTGTAAAACTTGATGGAATACAACTAAACACATCATCTGTTTTGCTATAGCTTCTACAGTTGTGTAGATGCACATTTTTATGATGATGAAACTATAACCGTGGTTCTTAAGGAGAATGCTGAACAAGAAGGCAAAGAGAGAATCTTGGCTCAGTTGCCTTTATCTTCAGTGTACGTTGACGAGGACCAAGAAAGGGAATTCAGCTTGAATTCTAGTAAAAGGTATGAAAATATGACCCCCTGAAAATTAAGAGCCGAAAAGCAGATTATACAAGTATCTGATTTGTGTACAGTTATACACTTAACACACATGTATTTTAAAAAGAAAAAAAATAACTTTTCTTCCTCTGAGGGAAGATGATTACAGTTGATTACAACTTCCAAATCTAATGTTTGTGCATATTTAAGCTTGCATGCTACTTATAATAAAAGTTCACATCTCTTTTTTTAACAAATGGGAGAGCCAATTTTGAGAATGTACTGAGGAAGTAGAAATGTTGTCTGTTTCTGTGTAAGAGGATTTGAGCCTCACCACTCACTGGAGTACTAGAGACTCAGGAACAGGAGTGAATATACAAGATCTGCAGTTGCACTGAGAGGGATAGGGTAATAAAAAGTTGAGGGAATATTTCTTCCTCATTCTCCCAGTGTTTGTACTTATGAGTATTATCACTGTCTGCTGAAAGAACAGAACTAACTTATCCCTGGAATGAAAGAGCAGGATCAATGCCTTCCCATATTTATTTATATTGCCATAATGGTTTCAGGGTGAGAAGAGAGATTTTGGATATATTATAAAGAAAAATATGTTCAGTAACAGAAATTTAGAATATATGCAGTAGGATAATCACAATGCTTATAAGTCTGTCATCTGTGGTGCAGTGAAATTTTAATTCTGTCATTTTTGTCTGAGGTTACTCAGGGTAGAGTTGCTGCTTACACACACAAACAATGAATTTCTTTTTTTTACTACATCTAGGCTGGATGAGCAATCTGATGATATTCCTACACGTACTGTCTTTTTGGAGAGTCAGTGGAGAGTACTGGAGAATATGAAAGCTCAGTATGTTGCTGTGAATGGCATTCGGAAAGTTTCTTGTGTGGTAAGTATCATGTTTACAGTCTAGTATATAAATCATTAAGGGAAATAGTTTGCTGGTGCAGTGACTGAAGAGATTGATACTCTGCATCTGTTACTCTTAGGGCACTTATCATATATACTCGTTCATAAGCCAAATTTTTTTAGTAAAAAAGGGAAGCACCAGAGAAGGGGGTCGGCTTATGAACGGGTATAGAGAGGGAGAGGTGGGACACAGCCCCTGCCCCCAACAGAGGGAGCAAGGAGAGGCAGCACAGCCAGCAGAGCCAGAAGGGAAGAGGCGGGGCCAGAGTCTCTCTACTTCTGGCTACGCTGCTCTCCCCCCAGCCTCTGAGGCAGCTGCAGCTCCGGGGCTGGCAGGCTGCAGCTGTGCCACTCAGCACTGCCCCCCCAGAACAGGCTGTGGCTGTGCTGCCCGGCCCGCTGGAGCATGCTGTGGCCGTGCTGCCCGGCCCAGCCCCCTGAAACATGCTACGGCCGCGCCGCCTGGTCTGGCCCACTGGAGCAGGCTGCGGCCATGCTGCACAGCCTGCCGGATCAGCTCCAGCCAGGCCAGAGAGATCCTCCCCTGCCCCCCCCCATTTAAGGTGGGAAGGGATGGGATGGGGAGAGTGTGGGGGTCCCGGGCTAGGGGTTGGGTCATGTGGGGGGTGGTCAGAGGGGTTACTCCCTTGACCCCCAACGAGCCAGCTTATGATCGAATATATACGGAATTTGTTTTGTAAAAAAATGTTTTTTATATCCTGTATTCTGCAAGATCCTTGGAAAGAAAGGAGGAGACAACCTGCATCTTCTCTCCATAGTGTAAAAAATTATAATTATAGAACTTAAATGTTTGCTTGCTTCTGTGTAGATATATTGGTTAGTTTAGACATATTTATCTTATTCTAAATCAGCCATAGCAATGAAATAGGTTTATCACTAACTTGTTACTTTACTTCACTCCATTTAAAAGAAAATCAAGGTTTTGGTAAGTGCTTCTTTTTAAAGGCATTGGCCAACATTTTCAAATAATTTTTTTTCTGTTAATTTTATTAATGAAAACTTCTAAATATTTCCATAGCTAAGTTCGAATCTCCGTCATGTCAGAGTATTTGAGATGGATGTAGAAGATGATGGAGAGGCAGAGGAGGAGGAGGAGGAGGAAGAAACAACTCCAGTTGTGGGTGGTGAACACGAAGAGCTGAATCTGTCTGCAGTTAACCACAATAGTGTGTGTGGTGGTTCTGTTGAGGTGGCAGATGAAACAGAAGAACATGAATCAAGCCTGGATTCTTGACCTGATCCTTGATATGTGTGCCTTCACTATAACAAAGAAAGGAGAAGAGACTAAAAGCTAACTTCAAACCATTGATACTTTTCTTTGTACTGTACCAAATATTATTATATTAATGTTGTGGATGTTGTAGAATACTACACAACGCCTCAAACAAAATCCATTTCTTTGCTCCAGAGTGTGTTTACTGAATGTTCATTCTGTTATAATTAGTTTGTAACAAGCACAATAGTTTCTTTCTGGAGTATTGCAGTATTGAATATGTGTGTGGAAGGGGGTGGTGGGGAGGGACAGCTGGAGTTTTAAAGGGACATAACCAATCTGTGTAGCCCATAAATTTACCTGCCTGAGGAGAACGTGTTCTAGGGGTCAAATTTTCAGATGTATGCTTAATGTTTATGTCCACTTGAGGGGTGCGAACATTCTGTGCCCTTGAAGCCAAGGTTTACATACATATTTGACTAACACAGGTTTGCAGAGATGCATTGGGTATTTGGCTGTCCAAGTTTAGCTGGTGCACATTTCAGAAGTTTAACTCATACTTTTGTAATTATTGCTTGTGTTACAGGGAACCCAAAAATTGTTAAAACAACCACCCCTGACCCACCCATTAAGGTTGTTAAACCCCAACTATGTCTGTGTTACATTATATGCAACAGAAATATATTGCAACCTGTGGTGTGGTGCACGAGACAATTCTTGAACATTTTCCCCTGTGTATTTTATGATGGAAAATTATATTATTACAGAGAATATATTTTTCTATTCTGTTGTGTTTGTATGTCCCATGTATGCTTTCAATTTTGCTATAGTCATCTCCTTTATTAATTTATGTTTATTGTTGGAGTGTTGTGGTGCTCAATGTGAAAGCTAGAAACTTGTTTAAAATCTGAAAATGTTCGCCTGTTGCTGAGTAGTTAGCCTCCTTTGTTCTATAACTGCAGCTTAACTCTTTGAATTAACAGTGCTGCTAAATACATAATACTATAAAACTGTGTGAGTGAATTTGTGTAACTTGAATTGGCGAAGTTAACTCTTATGCATGTGTTCCAGTTCTACACTTTTTTAAAATTAAAAACAATTACTACAAAACGTATACAACTATTCTCTATAAATTGCTTTTCTTTGATTGTGTTGGTGTGTCTAATGCCAATGAGTGATTCTAGAAATTATCATTCCCACCTTATCAATATGTAATTTGATTTTTTTTTTAAATGGACCCTTATTGGATGTATAATTCTTACTTTCTAAAGAAAGTTTGTGGAGCTTTTACTGGCAGAGAGAGATTTGTAAACATAAAGTGATTGGTATGGTTTGAGAGGTTTTAGTATAGGAAGCTCCTTAAAAATCAGCTCCCTCCCATCTCCTGTTGGACTATCTAAAAGTTCAAAGGCTGCTGTCTGCAAAGTGGACTTGCTTGTTGAAGCATTCACTACCGATGGAGAGCAGGCTCGGTCCAAGTCTTCCTTAGATTTGAACTGTGAAATGGCCTAGTTTGAGTGTTCTGGAAAAACAAGTCACCTGGATCCGCCTTCTTTTTAAGTGGCTGCAGTGCTTGGGGTTTGAAGCATTGCTTTCTGCTTTGCCACAGTTTGTTTTTCTAAATCTCTGTAATAGTCCTGTACTACAATATGCTCTTTAGAAATACTCAATTATTACTTCCATTCATCTTCTTCAGTCTTCCTAACCCAGTGTATACAGCACATATATGCAAGGGCCCAGTCCTGCATCCACTGAAATCAATGGGAACTTTGCTGCCAGATTCATTAGGTACAGGACTGGTCCCTAAATCTCTAGTATGCATAATACAAATGATGTGTCAGTTTAGAAATATTTCTCAGCCTATTTAGGTTGGCAACTAGTTAACTAAAGTAAAATGTTTTCATGACCCCCTTACATTTACTATGGAAGTAGGAGTATAAAAGATAAGCGTATATAATTTGCGTGTGTGTCTTTCGAGAGGTTGACAGAATACTTGACCTCGAAGGGTTAGAGTGCACAACAATTGGGGAACAAAATTTTCTTTGTTTAAAATTTGTAATATATTTTTCAACACCTCACAGCTGCCTTGATCATCTTTTCTGACCCTCCTGGGGGCCACTGGTTGAGAAACACTGAATTAGAGCCTTTAGTCTTTCCTGATGATGTTTCTTTGCAGGCAGTCCTCGGACTTACGACACAATTGGTCCCTGAAAATCGCATCTTAAGTCGAAATGTCATAAGTCGGAACTGAGCATGTATGAACGTAGATTGAGCGCTGTGCTGTTCGTCGTATCTCAAACATCGTAAAGTCGAGGACTACCTGTACCTCTGAATCTTTGTACTGAATCTGATTGTTGGAGCCCATCACCTTCATCAGACAAGGTCCCAATCAGCCCAATTGTTGTTGTCATATCTTTAGTTTTGATGGGTGGTATGTGGCCAGTCATTTGATCTTATCTTCTCTAAGACTTGCTTGTATTCCTGAGGGAATTCTGCGCCACTGCGTGTGTGCAGAATTCATGTCCTCGGCATTTCTTTGCTTCCCTGTAGAAAACTGACTTTCTGACAGGGAAGCAAAGGGAAGCTGCAGGAGCAGTCATGCACCACTCCCTAGCTGTGCATGTGCATAGTTTCTGGCACCCGGAGCAGCCGGGGGAGAGGTAAATCACTGCAGCGCTGGGGACACCCCAGCCAGTGGCTCCTACTGTGAGCCAGGATCAGCTGCTAGTCCAGGCTGGGTTGGAGACAGGAGAGGACGGGACTTCCTCTTCCCCTGCAAGAAGTGGCTGGGGCTGTGTCAGACCTACCCCTAGAAACCGCTCCTAGCTCCAGGAAGCTCAGCATCCTCCCCTGCTTCCTGCCCCCATCACTCCTCAGCTGCGGGTGAAAGGCTCATGGGAGGGGGAGCTGCTCCCCCATCCACCCAACCCCCATGCATCTGGATCTCCCATACCCCCACACTCCTGACAAGCCTCACGCTGTACACCCAGAACCCCCACTAGTCCTCTATACCTGAACCTCAGCCCATTGAACCTCAATCCCTGCGGCTGCAGTCCCTTGAACCCAGATCCTCTGCCTCTGGACCACCCCCTCACTGATCTGCCTGCACTCAAACCCCACCCCCATGAGCTGCACCCACTGAACCCCCACATACAGACCCCAACTAGATGCCCCCACCCCACCAAACCCCACTCCCCCAGTACCCAGATGCCCCCCTGCTGAGACCCCACCAGCTCCCTCTGCTGAGCCCCAACCACTTTCACCTGGAAGTACCTTCAGCATCCCATTGCACCTGGACCTCCCCCCCCAACAAGCCTCTGTGCATCCAAATCTCCCCACACCTAGCCCCCCCCCAAACTGAGCTACCTGCACCCAGATTGTCCCACACAGCATTCTCTCACCCCACACCTGGATCTCCCCACACTGAGCCCCTCCGCATTGGATCCTACCTGGTTGAGCCTGCCTGCCCCACACTTGGCGCAGAGGAGCAAGGCCCCAGGGTGTTTCTGGGGCAGGCCCAGGCCTGGTGCTGTGTCAGCCTCACCTCTGAGTCCATGTCCCAGGGTGGGGATGGGGAGGCTGCAGGGTGATCTCCCACTTTTGTACAGCCAGTGGCCTGTGCTCCCCACAGCCATGCTGGAGTCTTTGCATTTATTTATTGACAAATAAAACTTTAAGAATTGTGCAGAATTTTAAAATATACACAGAATTTTAAATTTTTGGGTGCATAATTTTTAAATTTTTGGTGCAGAATGCCCTCAGGATTAAAATTTCTTGTTCTCCAATCACTCTAGTTGCATTTCCACTCTGGGTACCATCTCAGCTCTTCTAATATCCTCCCTCTGCCATGTAGCCCTTCTGTGATTTCACAACTGCTGTTCTGTCCCCACTTTCTTCTTGCTACACTACTGACTCAGTTGCTAAGTCCCTCTATTCTGCTTTCTCCTAAATTCCTTTGCCTCTCCCTCCCATTTTAAAGCCTGTCTCTTTTACCCCCAACATCTGGTTTGTTCCATTCTGTGCCACTGACGGAAAATCCCTAGTTGATGCAGTCTTCCTCTACTACAGATGTGTTCTTTCCTCCTTCAGTTTTAATACCTTCTTGGTCAGACAGCACCATTTCAGCAACAAACACGCCCACAATCCCAGTTGCTTAATGATAACCTTTTATTCTAAAAGCTGCTGCCTCCTTTCTTACATTCTTCTCCCTGCACTTGATCTTTCCAGGTTCTTCAAAAAATTAGACAAGATCTACCATATTTTCTTTCCTCTTATTCTATCACCAATACTGGGGTTCTTCAATTGTTCATCTCCTCTAATCCTCATTCTGCCTCACTGTCCCTAATCCCCTCCTAATTTCACTAGCTACCATGCTGATCATATGACTTTCTTTCCTTTTCAAACTCTTCAGGTCCTCTACTACCCTTCAGAATACAAGCATGCTATGTACAATTCATGATCTTATAGCTCTCATTACTATGGCATCTGATCACCTATCCTCCCCCTTCAAAAATCCAACCTTTGACTACGTCATACATCATCTGTTTTTGGAGGTGGTGGATCAGGGGAAAGACAGAATTTAACAACCCCCTGAAAAACTAAATACTTTTAAACCAGCCCCACAGTGTGTTTTTTCCATCCTGCTAATGATAACTTTGGAGAGTTTTCCAGGTTCATAGACTGTAGACCTGGGCAGGAAACAGTTTTTCAGCTTGCAAAAATTTGAGATTTTGAAAAACGTTCCTGTTCCACAATGGGACAAAAGTGTGACCTTTTGAAGTATTTCTGCAAAAACACAGAGCAAGAGAGAGTCTGACTCTGGACTAGCCTATAGCATTGGCAATGAACTTGGATTTGCAAAATCCAGTTTCAATTCCTATCTCTTCCTGACTTGAACTGGGGTCTTCTCTCGTCCCACCTGAGCGCTAACCACTAGGCTACAGAGTCGATTTCCAGCTTTCTCAAGTTCTCTGGCTGGAACTGTTCCAAACTCACACTTGGGGTAGCACACCAGACCTGCCTCTATAGCTAAGTGGTTAGGGACCTCAAGTGGGATATGGGAGACCCAGATTCAAATTCCTGCTCCCAAATTGGGCAGAGCAGGGACTTGAACCTTGATCCCCCACATTGCAATGGCGTGCCCTGACCACAGGGCCTTTTGGCTATTCTGAGGTAGGGCTCCCTGAGGTTTTTGATCAGCAATTCCATCATGTATCTGAGAAACCATTTGTTGAAACTGACTCCCACACACCTTTTCAGTTTTGATTAATCTACATTTTCAGAAAAAAAGACCAAAACAAAAAACCCCATCACACACATTTTGTTGAAAAATACTTGACCAGCTTTACTTACCAGGGATGCAGATTTAAGGCTCTGAATAATGAAATTCATTTATTTAGACACAATTTGAGTTTGGAAGTGTGAGAAATGAACCTTTTGCTTGTTCATGTTTTCAGAAATTTTTGAGAGAAGAATAATGGCTTTTTGTAAACTCTACTACTCAAGAATATGGACACATCACTAAGCATTGTGTAATTATATGAACAGCACATGCTCCTTTGTGTCAGACTCTTATGTATGTTGTTACTGCAGGAAGCCTGTTCTTCTGCTCTCAAAAGTGTCCACGCTAATCTAATTTAAAAAAATTCTAACCCTTTTCTTGTCACAGAACAAAACCTGCAAAATATAAACCTAGTCCTTGCTAGATCATGTTACACTGTAGGTTTTTTTAACTAAAAACGATGAATTAGCCATGGTCCTCCTACTGCTGCCCAGTCCAAGCCTTTGGCACCCACACAATCTGTGGTAGTAGATCATCTCCATTTTGTTGGGACTCCTGACTGATCTGTGGATGTAGGAGCTGCTTAAGCTTCCCCTGCTGCCACTTGAGAAGAGCTCTCTTGCAGACTCAAATGGGCCATCTGCATCAGCACAAGTTCCTTTATTGAGCTGATTTCCAGCGCCAAGGACTCACTCAGTATCATTGCTGGCTCAGACAGATGAGAGCTGCAGTAGTAGCCCTCAAGGAAAGGATACAGAGGGAAGAGGAATGGAGTCTTTACCTCCTGCTGTTGGGACCCTCCTTGGGGTATGAGTAATTAGAAGAAGGATGAACCTTATGAGAGGAGAGGAAGAAAGCTGTTGCTATATGGAACATCTGAGAAGGAGAAATTGGAAGAGAATGGAGAAAGGGAAGCTTTAAAGGGGAGAGAGAACAATAAGGAGAAAAAGAGAATGGTATGGAAGTGGGAGAGGCGAATTTTGACACCCTCTAGGACAGCCCAGACCTGAAGAAGAGCTCTGTGTGGCTCAAAAGCTAGGCTGTCTCACCAACAGAAGTTGGTCCAATAAAACATATCTCACCTACCTTCACCCTGTAGGTTAGTGACTTGTATTTAATTATATACCGCTGTAGTATAACTTCCCAGGCAATATAGTACAATAATGTCAGACTGACCCCCAATGATACCAGGAAATCTCCCAAGAGACTTCTGGCCCCAGCAAAAGTGCAGGTTTAAAGTAATTTATTCTATGGTGTTAATGAGGACTGCATCTTAAAGACAGACAGAACCAGGACTCTTGGCATTCTCCCTGCCTCCAGGGGGCACCATGCACTTGCTTCCGTATCTTGGAAGGTAGCAGCTTCTTAGTGCCTTGGGTGTTGTGAGCCCAAAAGGCCCTGCGGTGGCGGGCAGCACTGTTATTGTCTCAAGTGAGGATCCACTGCTATGGGGCCAAAGGCACTTAGGGAGAGCATCCATCTTCTAGCCTATGCCCTCGCACTGTGTGGCAGAATGAGCTGATAGGTGGTGACTAGGAGCAGTGGTAACAAGGAACACGGCCTTGCAGTCAGAGGATGCTGAAGTAGGTGAGAAATCAGCCTGGGAAGTACCTGCAGAGAAGTACCGAGGGAGGGGGCATTGATTTTGGGGGTTGATTTGATTTGTGGAGGGTCTTTTGATGGGAGGAGGAAGTGACAAATCTGACTGAGTGGGGAGGATTTATAAGACAGGCTATGTTGGAGGTGAGTGGGTCAGTATATGCATAAGGACAGAAGAGGGATGAGCCATTCCATACATTTTCTATGTGCTGTACTGAAATGTATGTAGCGAAAGCACCTAACTCATTTGTAGAAGTCGCTGGAGATGGGTAGTGGAGGGACTGGAGGATTTGGCAGTTGAAGAGGCAATAACCAGGGATTTGGCATTTGAGAAAGTACTTGGATTATTGACACTCTAGAGCAGGGGTCAGCAACCTTTCAGAAGTGGTGTGCCAAGTCTTCATTTATTCACTCTAATTTAAGGTTTTGCGTGCCAGTAATACGTTTTAACGTTTTTAGAAGGTCTCTTTTTATAAGTCTATAATATATAACTAAGCTATTGTTGTATGTAAAGTAATAAGGTTTTTAAAATGTTTAAGAAGCTTCATTTAAAATGAAATTAAATTGCAGAGCCCCCCCAGACCGGTGGCCAGGACCCAGGCAGTGTGAGTGCCACTGAAAATCAGCTTGCGTGCCGCTTTTGGCACACTTGCCATAGGTTGCCTACCCCTGCTCTAGAGGTAGCTTTAGCCTTTTGGCAAGTGGGAGGGGCTGGATCTCCTCTCTCCTTATAGGCATAGTTTATGGCAGTGACTCTCACCTTTCCAGACTACTGTACGCCTTTCAGGAGTCTGATGGTCTTGCATACCCCCAAGTTTCACCTCACTTAAAAACTGCTTGCTTATAAAATCAGACATAAAAATACATAAGTGTCATAGCTCACTATTACTGAAAAATCACTTACTTTCTCATTTTTACCATATAATTATAAAATAAATCAATTGGAAGATAAATATTGTATTTACGTTTCAGTGTATAATGTATAAAGCATTATAAACAAATACTTGTCTAAATGAAATTTTAGTTTGTACAGATTTCAGTAATGCTTTTTATGTAGCCTGTTGTAAAAACTAGGCAAATATCTAGATGAGTTGATGTACCCCTTGGTAGACCTCTATGTACTTCCAGGGGTATGTGTACTTCAGGTTGAGAACCTATGGTCTATGGTGACTTTAATTTTTCTGGAAGTGCTTGAATGCCTTCATCCCCACCACAGCAACCATCTTACCCACTGCATCTGCTCCAATGTCAGCCACTGCAATCAATAACAATGATAAAGCCAATTAGTTTAGATATATTGCTAAAATGATGGCCAGCTAATATTGTACAAGGTTATTGGTAAGCTTCACAGTCAATACCACATGAGCAGAAGGGGAACAGTTAACATCGCTCATTAAGCTGTTGTTTCAGGCTCTGTAGACTCAGGAAAACAACTTTGTATTAAAAACAACTTTGCATTCAGTTCATGCTTGGGAGGTTTTCTTCCCAATGATGAAGTCTAGAAACTCACATTTTAACTGAAAGCTGGATTCCATGCAGCAAATTCAGTAGCCCCAGAAGTGTGGATTACCTGGGGCTCTGCTTATGTTACATCAATATTACTGGATTCTATAGTGACATAGCTGGAGGTAAAGAGAGAAATTCACCAGAACAAGCCCAAATTCTCCAACAGCTGGGCCTTAGTAGCGACCAGCCCTCCAACATAATTGCAGACCTATTAGCAACTGGTGTCTACATACACAATCCTTAACAGAAGTAGCTGGGCTTCCCTTATGCTGCAGAGGAGGCACTGGGGCCCAAAAGATGCCTCCTCCTTGAAAATGAATTGGTTAAATTCAAGAATTTTCTCAGAGACTTATTTTGCTGGACCTCCCAGACATCCATAGGTGAGCTTCTTTATAAGAGAGTCTATTAATCAAGCTGTAGGCCTTTCCTAGGATGCATTCCACATCCTTCTCTTATCTGGTCAATATTTACAGATAAGCATTCAGGGACAAAGGTAATGAAATATCTGGTGAGATATTTATTTAAAACTAAATTTTTGATGAAGTCACCAACCATTTCCTTAGGCAAGCTCAAAGAGCAGCTGCTTAAAATGTCATTGTGAACTGAAGAATAATAAACTTTATCTCTTGGATGTGGAATTGATTGACTTCCTATTTATCAGTTGATGGAGGGACAGGAATGACTTAGATTAAAACAAAATAGATAAAATTATTCAGATTTCTCTTTTAGATACATATTTTTTATTTTTTTTCCCTACAGTAATACAATTATATTAGAATCCACATCTCCATCCTTTAGACAGTCCTCAGAATATTGGGAATTAGGTTTGGGATTTTATGATGTGATATTGTTTTTAAATATGGATTTAAATTGTTTTCAAAGTGGGTTCGTTTTACACGTTGATCATTTAAATGAAAGTATATGTAATCAATACTAACTTTTAATTATTTTTTAAAATGTTCTAAGGTAAGAAAACAAGCTGGTGAAGTAAAACAGATGAGAGTTGAAATGGTATCATTACAGTAAATAAAAATAATCTCCTTTAAATTGGCCTGTTTTCCAGAGCTTATTTCAATATGTATTAATCCTTTGAGAACCTGAAATTCTATTATATAACAAGGTACATGGGCATACTGTTAAACACAATTTAACATTATTGATTACTAAATTCTAGGTAGTAGCTTTTTTCATTTCTTGCCCTAAATAGCTGTGTAGTTTTGCTGTGTACTGTTAAAAGTTGCGGAGTTTCTCTCCAGCTGTGATGGGATTTGCTCATAGTTTCTAAGCCCAGAAGGAATCATTATGATCATCTAGTCTAACTTCCTGTATAATATAGGCCATAGAACTTCCCCAAAATAATTCCTAGAGTACATCTTTTAGAAAAACATGCTGAGATATGTCCAGAAAAAGGTCATTTGGACCCGTAGATCAGTTTTGGAGAGAAAATAAAATGAAATTGGAGAACAGAAACTTGAGGCAATGCTTGTTAATGATGTGTTTGATGAGATCCCTGTGGGAGAGAAAGGGTTGGCTTTTAGGTTTTTCTATAGTATCTATCATCTTGGTATCTAAGTGTTGTTGCATTGGTTAAACAGAAACAAACCAGAAATCCTTGCACGCCAAATTCAACCCTCAGTTATATATATCTCACTGAAAATGGCTGGGTGTAACTGAAAACAGAATTTGGCTTTAAATCCCTACTATCTTTGCAACGACAGTCTTTGGTCTCATCTCAGGATTCACAATAAGTGACTGTAGCTCATCTGTGAAACTCATAATGGGAGATTCCATTATCATTCTTATGACAACAGTCTAATGCAGTGGTGGGCAACCTGCGGCCTGTGGGTCGCACACGGCCGGCCAGGGTAATCCGCTGGTGGGCCGCAAGACAGTTTGTTTACATTGACATGCTGCTTCCCGGAGCTCCCATTGGCTGGGAACGGCGAACCGCGGCCACTGGGAGCTGCGGGTGGCTGTGCCTGCAGATGGTCAATGTAAACAAACTGTCTCGCGGCCCGCCAGCAGATTACCCTGACAGGCTGCATGCGCAGGTTGCCCACCACTGGTCTAATGTCTATAGATTTGTTTTAGCTGCGCCTGACCAATTTATCAGTGTTGGTTCTCACTGATATCTTTCACAAAGATATGCAGTACTTGCAGTCACATGGAGTCAAGGACACAACAACTTACAATAAAACAGAAGAAATCATTTGCTGATCTCTATGTTATTTACATAATATACTGCGTCAATGTCCAGACTGCAATAAAAATATAGAGATAAAACAGAGCTGAGTACATGTTTTGAAATTAAAAGGCTGCTACCACATTTAAAATGTTAGATTAACACTGTAATACATGACTAAAGCGTTCAGTTTCCAAGTACACATTCCACTTCCAATGCTCCAAGTTCCAGCTCTCTGGCTTTACAGATAAAGCTGTATCCTTGTCTATATGTGCTGATGGAGCCTGAGCAACTACCTTGGCTTAATAGCTGGGATTTCACTTTCCTGTCACCCCACATTTCCTTTTCTTTCACTGGGGGTCACGCTTTATCATTATTATTTATATTACAGTAGCAGCTGAAACATGCTGGGTCCTGTACAAACAAATAGGAACACTCAGGGTATGTCTATGCTTAAAACATTACAAAGGCACAGCTGTACCACTGCAGTGTTTCAGAGTAGGGGTTCTCCCATCTCTGTAGTTAACCCACCTCCCCGAGAGGTGGTACCTAGGCCGACGGAAGAATTCTTCTATCAGTCTAGCACTGTCTACACCAACGGTAGGGTCAGCATAGCTACATCTGTCAGGGGCGTGGATTTACCTAAGACACATAGCTATGCAAATGTAAGTTCCCAGTGTGGACCGGCCCACAGTGCCTGAAAAGCTTACAATCGAAAAGGGAAAAAAATACATAAAGGCTGCTGGAAAGGGATGTAACATGAAAGCAAAGCACACAACTCTGCAAATAGTTGTGCATCTGAGTAACTTATTCATGCAGTTAGTTCTGTTTTCTTTAATGTGGACTAATCATGTGAGTAAAGTTGCTTCCCTGTGCGAGTGTTTGCAGGCCCAAAGTAATCAGTGAGGTCACTGGTCTTTGTAGCGCCCAAGGCTTTGTGAGTTTTGTTATATATCTAATTAGTTCCACTGTCACTCTTCCTAGCTAACCTTTGTTAATGCCTCTTTATTTCAATAATCTAATCAAAGCAAACACAAGGGATGGAGGCATGGATGCAAACATACTGAGACCAAATTTGGCACGTCATCTTGGGTGCACAATTTTAGTAGTATTTTTTTTTAAAGATTTTTATTCATTTATCATCCCCCCCCCTATTCTTCTTTTCCTCCCCTCCTAATTCATCTGCTCCCCCTCTTATGGCCACCCTTCTGTTGGCTGATCTTAAAAATATCTAAGGTTGTGTGGTGCCCAGATGAATAGCTCAAAAGCCTCCTGTATGGCCTTATCTGACCTTGTTCCTATGAAATTCACTTGCTTCTTCACATGCTGGTTCTAGACTTACCATCCTGTATTCTGATCTAGCTACATTCAACCCTTTTAGTTCACTCTGTATTTTACCTTTTCATATTTATTTGGCCGCGACTTAGTTCCCTCCTTTTCTACCACATTGTGAATGAACTTGCCCTGCTTCATGCACTTCCCCCACAAAGTCAAACTTTCATCCTTGAAAAATAGCAACCTGAGCTACGTAATCACAAGGGGCCTCGGGCTGTGAAGAAGATGCTGCTGCTGTTGGCAACTTCTGGCTTTGCTGTCTCTTCTCCTTAGGGAGAGCACATCCCTTTTAAGGTCCCATAAGTGGTTGCAAGGCTCATGCTGCCTCTGCTGCTCCTGGGTGGAGGAAATCTCTAATGGGACGAATGCTCCATTGACCCAATTAGTGGTGCAGAGAGAAAAAAGTAAAAAATTTCATTCCACAGCTGCTTTGTCCCTAGTATGTACAGGTCACTTCTCCAATTGTTTCTGCTGACAAGAGAACACAAAGGCCACTATGCTTCTTTGCTTAGCCAGCAGGGGTTGCTATAAGAGCAGACTAGAGCAGTTTGATGCTCTTATCCCATCAGTCTGTATGTCTGTTCCAGCAGAAGGGATGACTGAGTTTTGCTTTCACTCTCATAATTCCCATGGTAGTATGCTGTGTTACCCTGAACCAATTGTGGGTACGCCCCAAAGTCTTTTTGACTTTAATATTTTCTCACTAAATACAGCAGTCTCAAACGTTAGCATTCAGAATTGCAGAAGATTTAGCCACAAAGGGATATTAACATAAGTTTTGTGCTTAAATCCCCTGTAACTCTGAACATTTAGTATGTTATGTTTATAACCCAAAGAAAGTATGCTGGATTTATTTACATCTTTTAAAATGTTCTGTTACAAAAATGTATATAGAAAAATCTTTCTTTTTATAATTAGGCCTTTTAAAACTTTGTTTTATATACATCCTCTTAAGAAATGCATAGGGGAGAAAAGGCCCACCAAATGCTAATTAGGTGCAAATTACACCATTTTCCCCACTGGTGTCAATTTTCTGACCCATATACATCCGGTGTTTAACTTCTATGGGAGTTGCATCCGCTTCCAGCTGCATTAAGCCCTATGTGACAATTATATGTTGTCTACTTCTAAACAAATAGTTGTAAATAACTTCTTGTAGAGCCAATAAGCTCCACAGAAAATTATGGGTGGAGAGGGCTAAGACTGATCTTGAATAGTTAACCTCTGTCTAGGAAGATCAAGAACATGTTTCATCTTATGTTTTAAAAAAAATCAACATAAAGTTATGTCAGCTGTCAAGACGCGAGCATCATTCCTCAAAGCACCATACCTGATTGTGATAACAAGATAGATTTTAGACCTATTTGAAAAGATATTAATTCATGCATGGATATTAGTACATCTGTAAGGAAAAGACTATCCAAAACATATTGGTTTCAGATAATTGAAAGACTAACTGAACAAGGAGGTGCAGATGGAAATTAATCCAATATAAAAATATCAGACGTGTGACTACCTCCTTACCCACTTGTCCTGACTGAACTTGTGACTACATATGTTGCTGCATGAAAGTTGGAATATGATATGCTTAGGCAACTTTGAGTGTTTATGAAAATTTAGTTGCAATTCCCAAGTAAATTATTTTTTAACTGCAGAGTTGGTCATAGACATTGAGGGAATTTGGGCCAGGATGAGAAAATGATAGTAGCTCAGTGAACTTAAAATGCCACCTTAAAGTTTAACTTGTTTAGTATGTAGATGGTACTATGGTTTACATTGGACTATTGTATCTAATAATAAAGAGTTCTAAAATGTATCTGTTGCTCTAAGTACCTAGAAATAATTATTACTGTATATGCCTCCCTGCCAGTTGTTTGTTTTGGTTGTCTGGCTGTTTATTCATTTATCTATGTGGGGACACACTTCTTACTCTGACACCATCGCTCAGCATTGAAGCTGCTATTTTATATATATATATAATCATGAGATGAGAGAAAAAAAAAGCAAGTCTGTAGTTTAGTCTGTTTGAATACTGAGATCACCAATTAAACTAGTCTGTTACAAGTTCTGTCAGCTCTGTTTATCAGACTTTACATCCATGAAAACATGTATATTGATACACACACCCAAACATTAGTAAAATGTCTTTGAGGCAAAAATTATTTGTATCCCAATGATTCAAAACCTACTTATATTTTAAGGAATGTTGAACTCTACTTAGCTGTCAAGTCTGCCCAACATTTATTCTATCCATCTGCTGTATAAATATTAAAGATTTTAATAATAGATATTCTGTAGGTAAGTTTCATGTAATTTTTGGAGCTAAGTTGCCTGTGCAAAGAGCCCTTCTCCATTTCTGTGGTACTAAAGTACTTATAAAGGCATCAGTCAGAATTCTGATCCCTAATGTCTATCAGACAGGCTGTGCCTTTATAATATTTCCTTTTTTACTACAAAGTTGCCAATAAAATATCCTTTCATTTAAGGTAGCTTGACTCAAGCCTTTCAACTAGTAGGTGGTCACTGATGGGTGTCTCAGAGAGAGAAATTGAACTCTAACTCAAGGGTGACAGAGCCAGGACTAGAGTACAAGGTCATGTGCATGTGCAGAAAAAGTGCCAGTCTTCCTTCCCCAAGAGTGCCAAAGGCTATTGTAGACATGGAGAAAATTAAATGACCTTAAAGATATCAGGCATATCATATCAAATCATTATAATAATCTTAACATTTATTTAGAACCAGCAAAAATGGCAGGTTTTGTCAGTGACAATATGATAAAACCAGGATAAGATGAAAAATATTCCGCCTCTATGACAAATATTCCAGAAAGCAGAACCCTTGTGATTGTAGATGGGATATTGTAAAGACATGGAGGTAGATTCTTCCTTCTATGGCTGTGAAATCTTGGGAAGGAGCAAAAAGCCCACCTGTTCCTCCTTTCTACAGCCTTGTAAGTAAAACTGAGTGAAACTTTTTCAACTGGAATGTTTTTTGGTGAAAAATGCAAATTTAGTGGCATCAAACTGTACTGATATAGATTTAATCAAATTGTTCATTTCAGAAAAATCCTAAAATAGTCAGAAGAAAATGTAAACATTTTGTTTTGACGCTTGTGAAATGAAATGTTTCAGTGTTTTGGTTCAAAACGATTGATTAGATATTTTCTTTAGTTTCATTTTTTTTAAAAATCAAAAAACCTTTAAAAATGCTCAACAAGGAAATGAACCGTTTGTTTCAGATTGAGCAAAACATTTCATTCAATCCAAAACAATTTTTTGATTTTTTTATTCACTCAAAACTTTTCTTTGTAGTCTGACCAGGTATGATTTTTTTATTTTTCAAAATTGCCAGCACACCAAAATATCTGTTATTCACCCAGCTCTACTTCAAAGTGCCAGGCAAAAGTGCAGTCCCTGGACAAAATGTCTCCATAACTTCCCTAGGCCAGGAGAGGTTTTTTCCGCATGCCCCCCAAATCATGTTTGTGTCTATGAAGTGCAGTCTAGCGATAATTATTAGTAAGTTAGTTATGTTTTCATGGATCAAGTGACTGATCCCACTGAGCTTTTCCTTGAAAGTTTGGTTGCGATCAAAAAATGAACTGCAAAATGTTTCCTTCTTGCCCGCTTTATGTCTGAATCATATTTGCTTACTCTAGGGATCCAAACACATTTTTGATTCACTTAGTGCTGTGCACCTGATACAGCTATGGAAGTGTGAGCTTTCTAGTTGCTACATCCTCAACAAAATTGCCAGCTAAGTTCTGAGTACAGAATCTTTAGGCTTGTCAAATTCATTATGTTTCGTCCTGTCTGAATCAGCCTTTGTTTTTCAATATCTGCACTCAAGTTTCTGGCCCTCTCTTCATCTGGCACATGGTATCAAAAACCAAAGAGATCTGTGTGGGTGGTGAGGGGTGGGAGAAGAGGCTGTTTGAGGGACCAGCATGTCAATGGCCAAGGCCAGGGTAGACTGGTAATGAGTCAGCGGGTCCTAGACTTCTTGTCCTGTGAGTGGGGTGCTGTCCCTTAGCCAGTTTTGGAATTTGTTGCACTCATCAGTCTTTGTGATTGAATCAGGATGGTTGGTCTTGCTTTTTGCCTGGTCAGCAGAAGGTCTCTGACCACTCCCCCAATGATGTGATGGGCTGTCCAAGACAGAGGACATCACAACCCAGCCACCATCTTGACATCTAGGCTGAAAATCAGAGACAGGGTGTGACCGAATGTATGGGTTGGGCCAGAGGTGATCTGTGAAGTACTAGGGAGGCAAGTGAGGAGATGAATTGTTTTGGGCTTTTGCATTTCTGGCCTTGTCAATATGCATGTGCCCAGGACAACAAGTCTGGGGTATTTCACCACCATCGCCAACGAGGTATTGGTGAACTCCTTTATGAATTCTTTTGGCTGTGGTGGTCTGTAAATGAGCACAGAATCAATAGTAGCTTTGATTCTAGTTTCTAGGGTCAGATGAATCAATTTAAATAAAATTGTGGTGCCTGAGGCACCTTGCTTGTATTAGGTGTTTGCAGAGAAGATGAATGCAAGGTGGCCTGCCTAACTGTCCTGTCTAGGTCTGTGAAATACTGAGTATCCTGGGGGGGAAGAGGTCTACTAGCTCTGGGCTTGCATCATCATCCAGCAGGGTCTCAGTGATGCAGGCTATATTAGGTGTTTCATCACTCGTAAGATCCTATATTGTTTGTTGTTTATTGGCAGCAGATCTTGTGCAGATCAGCATCAGTTTTACTTTGTGCTGCTTTCTCCTGTCTGCTGTGGGTTTTAACCTTAATCTTTTTAATTGGTCTTAATCTTCAAGGTCCTGTTGTTAGGATCTGCCAACATCATGATCCATCAAGACAGTTGCATTCTTTAGGGACAATTCAGATAGCAAAGTCCAAAACAAAGCTTGTGAAAGTCAGATTCAATGTGTTCTTGGTTGAGATTGGTCTGGTTTGGAACAAGCTACCAGAAACGGTAGACTAAATTAAACTCTACCTTTTTTCAGAGGACTCTGCAAAACCCATCTATTTTTCCATAGTCCTTCATGCTATTATCAAAGATAAGGAATTGCTGACATTCAAACATAACCACTAGATTCATTTTCATACGCGCCATCTTCTCCCACCAATAATCCTAAAAAAACCCACAAAAAAACAAAAAAATGAAACAAAGCAAAGATTCCGAGAATTTAGGAGAGGAGAAAAGCAGGATTCATTATGAACTCTGTTTTGGACCATGATATGTTAATTTTAGTGTATTTAGTGCTTAGATTGTGTGGTGATGGATTTTCTAGAAATACGTAGAGGTCAAACATCCATCCTAGTAGTTCTATAACTATTTGCCAACTTTGAAACCATCTATTATGCAGATCTGCCAAAGGGACCTAGCTGGTTTATATATAATAATGGAAGAGTGTCAAGCTGGCTTTGCTCTCTTCTCTCATATCCTACCAAGTTGATGATAGGCAGCTGCTTCTGTTCAACTCATTATAGAGTTCTGCAGGTCTCAATCTTGTCACTTCTCCTGTTTAACAGACAGTATATGTGAAGCCACTGGGGGAGAGTATAAGGTGCTATGGGTTGCAGTACCACCAATATTCTGAAAACACCTACATCTGTATCTTCTTATAAGCACAGGCAATGCTGACTTCTTGCTGTCCCAGTATTAGGAATCTGGATCAAGCTCAATCCAGATAAAATGGGGACATGATCTAGGTTGGCAAGAGGAAACACTTTGATAAGTTAACAAGTGCTCTGAACACACCCTCAGTTAATAGCAGTTGCTAGAACTGTCTTTCTTTTGTCTATCTGGCCAGGAGATTGCGCTGTTATCTCATGAATCAGGATTATACCACATGTTGATGCTAATGATTTTGAGTCAGGTTGAAATGAACTATTGCAATGTATTCTACTTTTGTTTGACCTAAAAGCCACTTGGAAACTACAAGTGATTCAACATAAACAGATAGGAACACATCACACTATAGAATTCTAATTCACTTCCATGCCTAGGTTAACATCCTTTCCTTATTTCTAAAGCTCTAAATGTACTAGAATCTGGCTACCTTGACAGCTTTTTTCTCCTCCTCTGTTTTGAAAGTACACTCTACAGGAGTGCTACATATGTACTCAGCAACTCTCAGGACCCAGACAGCTGGTATCCTCAAGTCAAGGACACACTGCCACGTGTTGAACCTGAGACCTTGTCTACACTATGCGGGGAGATGGATTTAGGTTACGCAACTTCAGCTACGTGAATAACATAGCTGAAGTCGACGTACTTAGATCTACTTACTGCAGGGTCCACACTACCTTATGTCGACGGGAGACGCTCTCCCGTCGACTCCCCTTGTGCTTCTTGTTCAGGTGGAGTACAGGAGTCAACGGGAGAGCGATCTGCGATCAATTTAGCAGGGTCTTTAGGACCTGCTAAATCGACCGTTGATGCATTGATTGCCGCCTGTCAATCCCCCGGTAAGTGTAGACAAGCCCTGAGTGTTGTAGTCTCTAGAGAAAGTCTCATTTCTATCTGAAGGCATCATCTGAATAATCAAATGAGCTGTGGCATGGACCCAAAATTCTGCCCCCCCAAGTATCTACCTAAATCCTAACTTCTCAAATGCAACAATGTCCATAAAAAGAGAGGAGAGTTTCCTTCTAAATTGTATATTGGTGGCTTGATACTAATCATGAGTAGAAATGCATATATAAAAAAAAAATTGTTTGTGTGTAGTGTATTCTCAAAATTTTATGTCTCTGGTGGACATATCAAAAGTGTTCCCTGAATTTTAATTTTAGTTAAAAAGTATTTATGTGCGATCCATTAAGTTAATCTGAAGTCCAATGTGAAAGAGTTACACTTTTTTTTTCAGTTCAAAGATCGGCTATAAAAAGGTGGACTTGCTCCAAGTTCTTAAGTTGGCATTTGTCGTATCAGTGAGTGACTATACTAACATTCACTGTATAACTCCTCAATAAACTGACAAATCTGCTAGGGAGAAAGCATCATGGAATCAGATATACTGTTTATGAGCTAGTGCGCAACAGAAATCCATTCTGTTTGCCAGGAAATATTGGCAAGAAGGACCCAGAAAGTACTGTAGACACAACACAAAGCTGATTAAATTGTTTTTGTCTCAGCCAAAAGGTGTCACGGCAGCAATTTTGTGCATCCTTTCATTATGTTGGCTCTGAGGGAAGGAAATAACATTCTGTGTTAAATATACTGAGACGTTAAAGCTGGCTGGAAGGAGTGCATCAACTTGTAAATCACACTTCTGTCTGAAATTCTTTTTTACTTGCTGTCGGTACATGTGTAACCTAAGATTAGAAGAAAACAAATTTTTCTCTATTTTTGTAGTTAGTTTATTTTGTGCATTTGACAGCACTTTGCAGACTGTTCTACTGTTTCCCCGTTGTAGTCTGTAAGTTTCCCCTGTTTGTGTGTGTTGATATTTCACAGGTCAGCCAGGGAGATAGAGGGGAGAATATCACTGGAATCTGAACTTGGGGTTAAGGGTAAAGCCTGGAACTGGCTGGGTGAATAATGAATGTTTTGGTTTACTGGCAATTCTGAAAAATCCAAAGAAGTTTTGCTTCGGGTTGAACTGCAAATGAATTTTTTCCCCAAAAAATGTTTAGTGATTTGAAAAGTAGAAAAAATTTCACACTGGGTTGAAATGAAACATTTTGATCTAATTTGAAATTTTTCATTTAGATTTCAGGCAACTTGACAAAAGCAAAGCAGGACTAAATGCACAAAATTCCTGATTACTCACCTGAGATGTGGTAGACCCAAGTCTGTGCCCCTGCTCCAATGACTATTTATAAAAAGTGGAGAGGCTTAGAAAACCCCAACCAGAGTTTTCCATAGTCCAGTGGTTAAGGCATGTGCCTGTAGTGTAGAAGATCCCTGTTCAAATCCCTTCCCCGAAAAGGTGGGGTAGGAATTGAACCTCAATCTCCTTTGTCCTAGGAGAGTACCCTAATCACCAGGATAAAGGAGCTTATCTTTCTTCCCCCAAGCATTTTGTGAATCTAGTCCTCCTTTGCTTTTGTCAAAATGCCCAAAATTTAAATGAAAAAATTGGAGTCAGGTTGAAATGAAATGTTTTGTTTTGTATTGTATATTAGCAAAACATTACAATTTTTTGCTGTTGAAACTATTGAGTGAACTTGATACAAACTCATGAATAGCTTTGTGTTGCTCAAAACTGCATTTTCAGCAAATAAATAATTATAATTCATTTTAATAATGGTCTAGTGTGTCTTTAATGAATGCCAGATCAGTGCTGTTCATCCAAAACACACACTGTTACCATAGTTAAGCCCTGTGTGTGTGTGAACTGTAAATCTTTATTATAACTTTACACAGCTGCTACTAAGTACAGTCTGATAATTTTCCAAGTACAGTAACTGCATTGCTGTATTCTTGGTACTGTAAGTTATTTATTTACTAGCATGCAGTAAATTGATTTACCTTAACCAACATTATGGCTCAGCCTCATGGAATATTTTATCATTGGGTGCAGCTGTACAATTTCAATAAAATGCTCATTTTTTCCTCTCCTTTGCCTAGATGACTTTCTTTTGCCTCAGAGTTATCATTGCTGCGTGCAAGGGTCTCGCTCCACCCCTCTGGCTGATTAATCCATTTATTTAACTTGTTTAGTTTAGTGTATCCATCCTCTACTCATAATAATATTACACGAGCGTTCTGATGATACTGATCAATTTTACAGATTGCAATACGTCAGCATGTTCAATATGATTCTCTTAGATCTCTGACTTATTTTTAGGAGCTTATAACGCAGTGTTATTCTCCAAGTTCCCTGATAAGCTATTGGTCCATCATGGACTCCACGGCCCATTCAACACTGAGGAAATCTCATTCCACCACCATGGAATTGGCCAGAACTTTCTTCACTCCTTCAGAACCCTCTGAAGACAGGATGGAAGAAGCATTGCTGACATGGTGACCGGAGATGTAGATCTCCCTCTCTGACCGGGAGCAGATACAGCCTAGCAGGCAGTCCAAAGCCCAGATCAAGTGCTGATGGTGCCTGAACACTGGCTGGTCACTGACAGACCTTTGCACAGTCTCTAGAACAGTAGTGGGCAACCACGCGGCCCATCAGGGTAATCTGCTGGCAGGCTGCAAGACAGTTTGTTTACACTGACTGTCAGCAGGCATGACCGCCCGCAGCTCCCAGTGGCTATCTTTCACCGTTCCCGGCCAGCAGGCTGCAACTGCCCCTGAGGAACCTAGGACAAGGTCAGCCTCTCCTCGTAGACCTCAAGAGAGTCACTGCATTCAGCAGGCACCCAAGGAACCCAAAAAAGGGAGCAAGCAGGAACTTGCAGGAGAGAGAAACCCAAGATGTCCCACGTGTGATCTTGTCCTCTTCACCAGATCTCAGTTGTTCTAACCCAGCCTGATGACTATAAGATCATCCAGGAACTTTTCAGGAACTTTCTGAAAATCCCAGTCGAAAGAGTGCAAGAGAAGTCTCCTAAATTTCACAGCATGGTTCATTTGTTGGACCCCAGTAGATTGGCAATGCTTGGCTTATTGGAACTGGCCAGAGACTTTTGGCAGACATCTGTCTCTATAGTGCCTACATCTAAAAAAGCAGGCAGGTGCTATGAAGACCCCTCCGAGGGTTTTGAGGATTTCTTCCACCAGCTAATACTGGGCTCTTTAGTCATAGCCATGTTCAAGAGAAGTCTATATATCCCCATAAGCATCTCCCAAGGGTAAGGAACCAAACAATGTTGGACCCCTGTGGCCAGAAGTTGTATTCCTCAGTCAGTCTACAAATGTGCGTTACGAACTACCAAGTATTCCTGGCCAAACATGACTTCCTGAATTGGGACCTGTTTCTCAATGTGCTGACAGACTCCTGAAAGAAAAACAGAGAGCAGATCAAATCTCTGATGCAGGAAGGACAGCTGGATGCACATACCTCATTGCAGGCCACATTTAACATATCCAATATAATGGCCAAGGGTCTGGCTCCTGTGATAATGATGGCAGGGCCTCCTGATTGCAGTTCTTGGGAACACTGAGGGAGATTCACATAACAATCAAGGACCTCTTGTTTGAGGGTTGCAACCTTTTCAGTACGAACACTGATGAACATTGAAGGACTCAGGGGTTACTGTGTGTCATGGCTTCCAGAAAGAGAAAGTACAAGCCTCAGCATTATTAGCAGTAGAGGCAACTGTCCTCATACTACTAAAGTAAGCAGATATTACCTGAGAATCTGAGGAGACCCTCTGCCTCTTTCTCCTTTTCTGCTGTACACCTGCCCATCTACCTCACAACAGCAGGTTTGATTGTGCCACCGAGAGCCTTGCAGAGCTAGTGGATCCAATTCCGTCTCATCTATGGGAAGTGTTTTTAAGTTTTTGTTTTGGGAGTCATGAAACCAGATTATGTCAGACCAGTGTATCCTAGAGATTGTGGATAAGGGATACTCTTTCTAGTTCGAATCCCTCCTGACCCCTTTCCCCTTCAGGCACCCCACTCATGAAATATTGCTCACAGAGGAAGTGGACTGCCTCCGTAACTTGAAGCCATGGAAGAAATGCTTCTGTAATTCCAGGGAAGAGAATTCTAGTCTCATTATTTCCTGGTAGCAAAGAAGAAAAGGTGCTGGCACCCCATCCTGGACCTCAACCATTTCACCCGATGATTCAAATTCAGGATGGTGCCATTGGTATCCATAATCCCTATACTAGATCATGTAGACCGGTTCACAGGTCTCAATTTATAAGACAGGTACTTGCATAGTGCTCTTCAGATGGCCCGCAGGAAATATCTCAGGTTTCACATATAAAAGTCTCACTACCAATCTAGGGTGCTCCCTTCAGTCTCTCCATGCTCCGGAAGGTATTCACCAAGTGCCTTGCAGTGGTGGCATTAGTCCTGAGAAAGCCAGGGATCCAAGTCTACCCTCTCGACAACTGGCTAATCTGAGGCCAGTCACTGCAACAGTGAAGGTCTCAATCTGAGTAATCCTGGTCCTTTTAACTGAATTTGGCCTCAGAGTCAATAGAGCAAAGAGTTCATAGGGACCGTGATGGACTCCTTATTGGGAAAAGCTTATCTGTCACATAACATTTCCACCATTCTAAATCTTGTCAGTCAGCTTCAATCTCACCCAAGAAACATCAGTCAGAACTTCCATGAAACCCCAGGGTCACTGGGCCCCTTGCACCAGTATGATGCCATTTGCTAGGCTTTACTTGTGCTCCATACTGAGGTGGTTGAAATAAGCGTGCATGCTAGACAGCCATCACATAGACATGTTGGTCATTTCCCAGGAGGTTCTTTCCTCATTAAGTTGTTGGAAGGATCCTCTGCACATCTGTAGCAGAGTCCTTCTCACCTTTTTCCAACGTGATACTGGTCTCAGGTGTGTCCACAGTAGGATGGAGAGCTCATCTGGGCCATCTTGGGACCCAAGGCCTCTGTTCCTTCCAGGAGATGAATCTTCACATAAATATTGTGGACTTGAGAGTCATTTGCTTGGTGTGCATGGCTTTCCTCCTGACACTTTGAGGTGCAAGTACAGATGCTCATAGACGACACCACAGCAATGTACTGTATTAACAAAGAAGGAGGAGTTTGCTCGTTGTTGCCGTGCCAGAAGGTAATCCACCTCTGGGAATGGTGCTTCATTCATTGCATCTCTCATTGTGTCACACCAGAGGCCCTGCACCTTCCTGACAGTGGCTAGATTTCCTGACAGTGGCTAGATTTCATATTTTCTCATCAGTCAGAGAACCTCCACCATCCTGGGACTTCAACATAGTTCTAGCAAGTTTGATGGGACCTCCCTTCAAATGCTTGGCTACCTGCTCCTTGTACCACCTCTCCATTAAGACTGTCTTCCTAGTGGCCATAACCTCAACCAGACAGATAGGAGAGATTCTGGCCCTTGTAGTGGGGCTACCACATACATAAGTTTTCTTGTCTCAGTTTTCCACAAGAATAAATGACATTAAAACCTCATCCTTGCCAATCTGGCATCTGTTTTAGCAAAGGAACTGGGCTTTATGACCTAAGCTACAGGGAGCCAGAGAGTATGCAGAGTGCATACGTGGCCCCAATGAACACTGGTACTCGAAAAGATTCTGATCTTATGTCAATGGGTGCATGCACACCAGAAATATAATACCTGTGGCCAACCCATAATAAAGAACCACAGTTGCTGCAGCATAAATACCCATTCATTTTCATATTAGGTCTATGGACCACTTATTTGTGGATCACCAACTAGACAGCTGGTCACATAATGCTTATTCTCTTCTCTTTTCCAGCTGTTAGCAAGCATTAAAGATAGCTAAAAATACATCAAATACTTTGCCATATTAACAATTGCTGTAACTGCCAAAGAGATTTTAAAGAGTGTGAAATGGCCAATGTGATCCTGGGTGGGTAGGATTAACAGCCTCTGTATTTAAATGTAGTCCATACTCTGAAAAGAGTAGGGGAGGAATGTGGGATTAAGCGGCCTGTCATAGTTTGGGGAAACAGGAGGGGAGAGTTTTTGGGCTGATTGCAGCCTAGGGAAGTGAAGGGGAACTGGCAATCAATTTTTTTCACAGCATATAACATACTGTAAAGTTTTTTAAGTTACTGAGAACTTCTTGGTCTAAAGCTGAAGAAACAACCTTATCTCTTCCTTGAGCACGTTTACAGAGTGTTTGCAGATACACAGCACTAACCAAAGTCCTGTGCCAGCATGTCCTGGGCCAGTAACACTGAGACAGACAGTCTCTTTTTAGTTGGTCTAAAGTCCTCGTCACAACTTTAACGAGGATATTCTGAGGACCTAACAATCCCTGCCTCCATCGAAATGAAACCTGACTGCTAATCTTTATGGCTGGTGGCTGCACAAGCAAAGTTTATAATAGAAGTGATAATGGACATCCCTGTCTGGTGCAGCTAAAAAGATTAAGGAGAACAGGAAGCAGTAATCCTTTAGAGTTAATGATATCCAAAGGAAAAGACTAGAGAGCTCCAATCCATGCAGGAAAGCAACCTGAAAAGCCAATTTTTTTTATTAAAACCCTAAACAATTGTTTTAATGAAAACATGAATTACACTTACAAAGAAATCTATCAGGAAATCTAAATGCAAAAGCTACCAGCCAATCTCCTTTATCTGTTTTAGTTGTAAGAGCTATGCCAAAGTCCTTGCAGCCAGGTTGGAATCAAGCCAGGATGTAAACTATGATCAATTCAGATTCCCCCCCCCCTTTAAACTTAGAAAATACAAGTTTGTGAGTTAATTTGCTGTGAAAAAGATCTAAATACTGCCATCACTGCTGTTTTCCTGGGTGGTGAAGGGGCATTTGATTGTTTGAACAGGATGGTGTATACACCAGGAGCAGTGAGAAGGCATTGGTTGAGACAGAGGATTTAACTTCCTGACAGGGATTCCCTTCTTCCCCTCCTGTTTATATTGGCATTAGCACCTGCTCATAAATCTTCTGTTTGTACACATACAACTCTGCTTTTGATCCCCAGTCAACTTTAGTTTGCTGGACAATTTTTAAAAATGGGTACAAAATAAATTGGAAAAAATCCAAAGTTTGGCCTTTAAACCAACTGTGTAGTAAATCTTTGTTCTTTCCCCCTCTTAACTAGCTTCGCAGTCACTCACAGCAAAAATAGGTGGTGTGCTATCTTGTGCTAATTTTGAAGATACCATCCTGCATCTCAAATCAGCTACATTTGGAGTATATTATCTTTGCCTTTTCAAAATTCTATCAAAACAGTGAATTAAGCTAAAGCAATTTAAAGCCACTTTACTTCTGAATGAGAAAATCCACATGGAAGTTTAATGTACTTTAACTAAGGCACTTTAAATTCACACCTTTATTTAATTTGGCTTAACCTCCCCTGTAGTCAAGCCATTTGATTACACCCCCCCCCCCTTTAAGCTGCCACTGCTGACTCTATCTATTACTATAAATTAGCCATATTAGAAAGAAGAAAGATTAAAAAGAATGTGACTTTTCAGTTTGGAAAAGAGATGACTAAGAGGGGATATGATAGAGGTGTATAAAATTGTAACTGGTATGAAGAAAGTGAATATGGAAGTGTTATTTATTCCTTCACATAACACAAGAAGCAGGGGAACCCAATGAAATAAATAGACAGCAGGTTTTAAACAAACAAAAGGAAGTATTTCTTCATGTAACACACAGTCAACCTGGCTAAGGGAGTGGTGCTATAAGGAGGGCTTTGGGATGTATGGCCACTGGGAGGCTTTCGGGGACAGACAGCTGTTCTCGTGGGATGGACTTCACCTGAGTAGGGAAGGAAATAGACTTCTGGGAGGGAGGCTGGCTCATCTTATCAAAAGAGCTTTAAACTAGGAAGTTTGGGGAGACGGTTGGGAGATGTACAGTTAATCTCCACGCCAGATTCCAGCATTGAAATAGTGAGTGAGATAAGAGGAGATATAGCCGGGGAGATGAGATTGGACACAAGAAAGATAAGGGGGAAGGACATAAAGAGGCCTGTAGCATATAGTGTTACTAATGGGAGACAGGCGAAACAACATACATTAGGGTGCTTATACACCGATGCGAGAAGCCTAGGTAACAAAATGGAGGAATTGGAGCTCTTGGTCCGAGAATTGCAACCGGATATCGTAGGAATAACTGAAACGTGGTGGAACGGCAGTCACGACTGGAATACAGGTATGGAGGGGTATGCGCTGTTTAGGAAAGACCGGAACATAGGTAAAGGTGGCGGGGTGGCATTGTATGTCAATAGTGAGATAAGCTGTAAAGAAATAATAGTTGATGGAATAGATAACACGGAATCTGTCTGGGCAATAATCACACTGGGTAAAAGGACTACTAGAGTCTCCCCAGAGATAGTGCTTGGGGTGTGCTATAGACCGCCGGGATCGACCCAGGATATGGATAAAGAACTATTTAATGTGTTTAGAGAAGTAAATACTAATAGGAACTGTGTAATTATGGGGGACTTTAACTTCCCCGATATAGATTGGGGAACAAACGCTAGTAGCAATAATAGGGCTCAGATGTTCCTAGATGTGCTTGCAGATCATTTCCTTCATCAAGTGGTAGCAGAACCGCCATTTTAGATTTGATTTTGGTGAGTAGTGAGGACCTCGTTGAGGAAGTGGTAGTAGGGGACAACTTGGGCTCCAGTGATCATGAGCTAATCCGGTTTAAACTAAACAGAAGGAGTAACAGAATTAAATCAAAGACTAGGGTTTATAATTTTAAAAAGGCTAATTGTAATAAACTAAGGGGACTGGTAAGGGAAGTGGATTGGGCAAACATATTAATGAATCTTAAGGCAGATAAAGCCTGGGATTACTTTAAGTTAAAGATGCATGAGCTGTCAGAGGCCTGTATCCCAAAAAAGGGAAAAAGATTACTAAGCAAGAGATTTAGACCGAGCTGGATGAGCGACCGACTCAAAGGGGCGATTAGGAAAAAACAGAAAGCATACAAAGACTGGAAGAGGGGAGTGATCAGTAAGGAAACTTACCTTAGTGAAGTCAGAGAATGTAGAGATAGAGTGAGAAAGGCCAAAAGCCATGTAGAATTGGACCTAGCGAGGGGAATTAAAAGCAATAGTAAGAGGTTTTACAGCCATATAAATAGGAAGAAAGCAAAGAAGGAAGAAGTAGGACCGCTGAAGACTATAGCCGGAGAGGAGATTAAAGATAACCTAGGCATGGCGCAATATCTCAACGAATATTTTGCATCGGTGTTTAATGAGGCCAATGAAGGTATTAGGGATACTAGCACCGTGACAGAGGGGCAAACAGAATGGGGGATTACCGTTTCCGAGGTAGAAACAAAACTCGAACGCCTTGATGGGGCTAAGTCGGGAGGACCGGACGATCTTCATCCGAGAATATTGAAGGAAATGCGCGGGAAATAGCAGGCCCATTAGCGATAATATTTAATGAATCTGTAAACTCGGGGGTGGTTCCGTTAGACTGGAGAATAGCTAATGTGGTTCCTATTTTCAAGAAAGGGAAAAAAAGTGATCCGGGTAACTACAGGCCTGTTAGTTTAACATCTGTAGTGTGCAAGGTGCTGGAGAAAATTCTGAAAGAGAAAGTAGTTGAGGACCTCGAGGTTAATGGCAAGTGCGATAAATTACAACATGGTTTTACGAAGGGCAGATCGTGCCAAACGAATCTGATCTTCTTCGAGAAAGTAACGGACTTATTAGATAAGGGAAATGCGGTGGACCTAATATACCTGGATTTCAGTAAAGCGTTTGATACTGTACCCCATGAGGAATTATTGGTTAAACTGGAAAAGATGGGGATCCATATGAAAATTCAGAGGTGGATAAGGAATTGGTTAATGGGGAGAATGCAGCGGGTGGTATTGAAGGGTGAACTGTCAAGTTGGAGGGAGGTTACCAGTGGAGTTCCTCAGGGATCGGTTTTGGGACCCATTTTATTTAATCTATTTATAACTGACCTCGGAACCAATTGCAGGAGTGGACTGATAAAGTTTGCGGATGATACGAAGGTGGGAGGCGTTGCCAATTCGGAGGAGGATAGGGATATTCTGCAGGGAGACTTGAATGAGCTTGTGAATTGGAGTATCAGAAATAGGATGAAATTTAATAGTGAAAAGTGTAAGGTGATGCATTTAGGGATGACTAACAACAATTTTAGCTACAAGCTGGGGACGCATTGGTTAGAAGTAACGGAAGAGGAGAAGGACCTAGGGGTTCTTGTAGACCGCAGGATGACTATGAGTCGACAATGTGACGCGGCGGTGAAAAAAGCCAATGCGGTCTTGGGATGTATTAGGCGAGGTATATCTAGTAGGGATAAGGAAGTGCTGCTTCCGTTGTATAAGGCGCTGGTGAGACCTCATTTGGAGTACTGTGTGCAGTTCTGGTCTCCCATTTAAGATGAACTTAAATTGGAACGGGTGCAGAGAAGGGCCACTAGGATGATCAGAGGAATGGAAAACCTGTCATATGAAAGGAGACTGGAGGAGCTCGGGTTGTTTAGTCTGACAAAACGAAGGTTGAGGGGGGATATGATTGCTCTCTTTAAATATATCAGAGGGATAAATACAAGGGAGGGAGAGGAATTATTCCAGCTTAGTACTAATGTGGACACGAGAACAAATGGATATAAACTGGCCGTGGGGAAGTTTAGGCTTGAAATTAGACGAAGGTTTCTGACCGTCAGAGGGGTGAAATATTGGAACGGCCTTCCGAGGGAAACGGTGGGGGCGAGGGACCTGTCTGGTTTTAAGATTAAGTTAGACAAGTTTATGGAGGGAATGGTTTAATGGTAAAACATATTAGCTGAGGAATACCAAGCAATAGTAGGTAACCAGTATAATGGCTAACAAGGGTCAGGCTGGAGACTCTTGCCTACATGCTCGGGGTCTTACTGATTGCCATATTTGGGGTCGGGAAGGAATTTTCCTCCAGAGTAGATTGGCTGAGGCCCTGGAGGTTTTTCGCCTTCTTCCGCAGCATGGGGCAGGGATCTCTAGCAGGAGGGTTCTCTGCCAATTGAAGTCACTAAGACACAGGATTTGGGGACTTCATCAGCAGAGTCAAGGAAAGGGTAGGGATGGTTTTGTGGCCTGCAGCATGCAGGGGGTCAGACCAGATGATCATAATGGTCCCTTCTGACCTTAAAGTCTATGAGTCTATGTGCAACTTGTTGCCAGGGGATGTTGTGAAGGCCAAACCTATCACAGGATTCAAAAGAGAGGATAGGTTCTTCAATGGCTATTAGCCAAGATGGTCAGGGATGCAATCCCATGCTCTGGGTGTCCCTAGCCTCTGATTGCCAGAAGCTGGGAGTGGATGATAGGGGATAGATCACTTGATGATTGCCTGTTCTGTTCATTCTTTCTGAAGCACCTAGCATTGACCAATGTTGGAAGTCAGGATACTGGGCTAGATGGACCATTGGTCTGACCCAGTATGGCTGGTCTTATGTTCCTATATTCACTAACCTATTTGATCATCCCTGCTATTTTTTTGACCAGCTTCCCGTAACTAAGGTCACCTCATCTTTATCTGTGTCTCTGTGGCATAACCCCTTATTTAAAATTTACCTTGTCAATGTGTTCTGCAAAACATTTATATCTATGGTATAATAACTAGATGGTGCGTGACATGTCATCAGCAGAAATAGGCCATTGCTGTTCATCTTGATGATGCCATATTTACCAAGTACTCTGTCATGTAAAATCATCATGCCAACATGAGCATTAAAGTCACCTACAATAAGCAACTTGTCTTCATGGGGAGTCAATTGGATCAGGTTCATTAGTTCAGAATAAAATTGCTCCTTCCCCTCTCAGAATTAGTCATTGTCGGTGCGTAAGCACTGGTCAGTGAAGCGTAACATCCACCTCTCACGGGCAGCTTCATTTATAGCGGTACACTCTCCAAATGAGAGACAAGATTCTGTCTGATTACAAAGCTGACTCCTGCATCACGGGGCTTGTTTTGTGGACGTCCCTTCCAGAAGAAAGTGTACCCAGCAGTCTCCTCAGTCAGTTTAACCTCTTCAGCAAATGGCATCTCACTTAGTGCCACAATGTTGATACAATATCTTTCAAATTCTCAAGCAACCAGAGCAGTCCGCCTACCAAGACCATCAGTTTGATTTGGATGATCAAGGTGTGTTCAGACATTCCATGTTGCAACATTAAGATGGAAAGAAACTTTTCAAGGCTTATTTGAATTTTGACCGCATGATGGGACATCCTGCAACTGCAGTAAGCTGGTCAGGGCTGCTCAGGATGAGCAATTTGTAGGGCACATTTCCCCCATCGCTGCAGGACTTGTTGGATTGCCAAAGGCTGCCTAAGAATTTATTTGAAGTGAATGAGCAGTTGTGTACCAACTTGTACTCTCTCTTGGCCAACAGGCCATTTCAAGTGGCAAGGTAAGTTAGACAACTGAAGGACTTGCTGGCTTCAGGTTTATTTTGTCAATGAGAAGATTGCCAATTGGCCAGGCTCAATAAGCCTGGTCTACCCGGCCAGAGTCCCATTAGTGATGGTATTTTGGAGTAAATCCTGGTAGGCCTTCATGGCTACTGCACTGGCCCGGCGAACAGAGCTTACCACCATACTTCACCCTACAAGGCAATTCTCTACTTGCCCTGTGTCCACCACACGCAGGAGGGGTTGGGCTTATGAGACTTATTATAAACAAGACTACCAAAAATACAATACACCAACTCTCGCTTACATCATTGGCATCTGATAGACTGTGTTGGTTCAACAGAGGGACGTACAAAATGTGCTCATAATTTGGGTATTACACAGAACTGATTGTTGGACTGACCTTTGTCTTGTTTGATCAAAGCTTTCCCCCGCTATTTTGCCAAAAACCCAGTCAGTTAAGCATGTAAGTACTGCCCAGCTGAAAGATCTGTCAATCGCCAAACAATTTTCAATGCCGCTAACTACTATTTTAGAAACTCTTCCAACAATCAGTGAAGATGTATCTGCCAAAGAGGTATCCTGCATGACACAGGCTGTAACACTGTTGTGGATTGTGTTGGGTAGGTGAAATGCCAGCATGCAGACTGGTTCAATGGTAATGATCCTGAAATATTCAATCTTGTTGATATCAAGTGACAAGCGCGTGCCATGCTCTTAACTGACCTGCTCTGTGTCTAAAAAGGCCAGATATAGGGCAGCTTGCAGCACTCTCCAACGCAAACTCCACCAAATGCAAAATATGTGATTTGACCATAAAGCGGATGAAGTACAGGCCCTTGCTGATAAACATGATGCTAAAGGTTTTTATTATGCCTTCAGAGCTGTATATGGCTCTATCCAATTGGCCTTGATATTGCTAACAAGTGTCAATCATGAATCTCTCATCACAGATCACACTGCCATCCACCAATGGTGACATGAACATTTTAGTGAATTACTTAATCCGTTATTTACTGTTTCTGATGAGACACTGGATAATGTCCGTAAATTGCCCACATCTAAAGCACTTGCCAATCCACCCATATGAGCCCATGCACTGAAAACTGTTCAAGTAATGAAAAAAATAACAAAGCTCCTGGTCCCAATGCCATTCCAGCTGAAGTTTTCAAATGTGGAAGAAATCTTCTCATTGACAAGCTTTTCAAATTTTTCCCACATGTCTGGCTTCAAGAAATCATACTGTAAGAACTGAAAGATGCCAACATCACTATCTATAAGCATAAAAGCTCAAAGAGAAACTGTGGTAATTACCACAGTATTTCTTTGCTCTCCATGGCTGGCAAGACTCCTGGACAGATCCTCCTGAACTGATTCCTGATCCAAATAATTGACAAAGTTCTATCTGAGACACCGGGCAGCTTTTGTGCTCAGCAGAGCACGGTTGGCATGATTTTCATCATTCAACTGTTGCAGGAAAAATGTTGTGAACAGCACCAACATTGTCACTTTATCCAAGACATTTGACACCGTCAACTGGACTTCCCTCTGGAAGTTGCTCACTAAATGTGAATGTCCAGACAAATTTATGAAGATTATTTGGCAATTCCATGAAGTCATGTCTGGAAGAGTTAGCACTGATTGTGATCTAGCAGCTCATTTCCATTCACAAACAGGGTGAAGCAAGGGTGTATCCTTGCTCCTAATCTTTTTGGTCTATTCTTTGCTGTGGTGCTAGAGGAAGACCTTTGTGGCTCTTCAAAGACTTTTTTTTTTTATGTTTCTGCACTGGAAAGCTCTTCAGTCGTTCCCATCTACCTCAGAACAGCATGGTGATAGAAGTGTTCATGCAGGAACTGCTCTACACCAATGCCTATGCCTTGATGGTACACCCTGAAGTAGCACTAGGAAATCTTACAAACTGCTTTGGTGTGGCAGCTCATAGCTTTGGCTTCACCATCAGCCAAATAAAAACAGAGGTTATATACCAACCAGCTCCTCAACAACCTTTCCCAGACCTATCAGTAAGCTTGGAAGGAAGCAAACTACATACTGTCAAACAGTTTGGTTATCTTAGCAGCATGTTGAACAACAAAGCGACAATTGACCACAAAGTGGATGCACAAATTAAGAAAGCCAATGCCGCATATGGTCTCCGCTATCACCAAATCCGGAATCAACATGGAAACTATCTATGGACAAAAATCAAAGTCTATAAAGCTGTTGTCCTCTCACGGCATTGCTCTACAGGTGTGAAACATGAACCAGTTTTAATTTGCGACACCTACAATGATTGCCAGCCATCAAATGGCAGTACCGGGTTTCCAACATGGAAGTCCTGGTGAAAGGACTGGTTTGATCTGCGCCCAACTGAGATGGACTGGCTATGTAATTTGTATGCCTGTGATGCATCTATCAAAACAAGTCTGATAAATAAAGCTTTAATAAAGACACTCTGAAATTTTTTTTGCTCAAAACGAACATCTTTGACTTGACCTTTGAGCAACTGGCGATTGATTGTATCACATGATGCCCTGCTGTAGGGGTGGGTGTCCACAACTTTGAGGAGAATTGTGTTTGAGCATCTGAAAGCACAGCACCAAATATGGAAACAACATGCAGCTCAATCTGGCTCTGTGGCCAGTGTGGTAAATTTTGTTCTTCCTGATTTGGTCTATGGAGTCATGTGAAGACCCATTAGTACAAACTGACTGTCAACGTTGTCCTTGAAATAGAGTTGACTAGCATCATCGTATCTATGGTGGTGTAGAATAGGATGCTGATAATCTCCCATAAAAGATTAGTTTGGAAAAGTGAAGTTTTCAATAGCTTCTGGAAAATCTTGTCATGCACACAGGGTGCAATCCACTGGAGAGTGGGGTTCTGAAAACATAATGATTCCATATTTTATTGGCTGATGTTGATGTGATGTATCTGGACAGTTTGGTGGTAAAGTTCTGTGGAAGTTCAATACTTCCTATTTATTTCCAATCTAAGACACTTGGATCAGGGAATGTCTTTGGATTCTTAGGGTAGGAATTTCAAAAGCACCTAAGAGAATTGTGCCCAACCCCTACTGAAAGTCCTCTTTTGAATTACCAGCATTTAACTCTCAGCTTGCTGTGATTGTGCTGCCTCTACAGTATACAAAATGTATAAAATAGGATATCTTTAAGTGTTCAGGTGTCAAAAGATTGTGGGGGGAATATTTTCAGTGTAGTCACACTCAGCTGGAACTGACATCTGCTCATGCAAATGATGTGAGGATTACATATTGTGCAATGTGGACCCTACTTAAACTGAGCAGCTTGGGTTCCTCTAGTGTATGGTGTTCCTGTCACAATCCTGTTCGCTCACTAGTCACCCCTTCCAAAGGTGCAGTGTGTCCAAACCCCTTATTCATCGATGGGACTTTATCTGAGGGGTGGCTACATCTCTGTCCTTTGCTTGAGTCACTCTGAAACCTACTGGTTAAAACTGTCTAGAATGGCAAAGGGACCATTGGATCTCTTATTAACTGTTGCTCAAAATGAAATTTTGAGCAACTGAAAAGACGCAACGCACCTGTCAGTCAGTGGTTGAACTGAGATGACCTATTGTGTAAATTCAAGAGTGGCTGCTAGCAAGAGGCTATCCTCACCATTTCCCTTCTTTATTCTCCTCCACCCCATGACCCTCATCTGACTGGAATCCTGAACTTCATACCTTTGGAGTTCACCAACACCACTTCCTGAGCTAGCCAGATGGTTCACTGCAGCGCCAAGCAAATTCCCCCCTCACTGACACCGAAGGGACTGAGTATGCTTTCTCAGAAGTACTCCTACCCCCTACCACCTCAGAGAGGACAGCCTAAGACTAAGCTTGGATTCAAATAAACAAGACATTAAAGAAGAATTAAGATTAGAGAGAGGTTGAAATCAGATTCTTATAGCCACCTCCCTCCACTGAACTTTGCAGTTAAAATAATATGCAGGTCCCACCCCCATTCTGTTCTTGGTTTTGCAGAATCAACACCTGATTGATGATTTGCAAAGCCAAAACAATCACCATTGATTTTTGCCCATCTCTAGCTATGTACCAGTCTTAACTTTCAGTCTCCTGTTTTCATTTAGATGTTGTCAATATTTTGGGATACATCCAACAGGAAATGGTGGCAACACCATGGTACTGTAATGTGAATGCCAATTCCTTCCTTGTTTTTACTCCTATCATTTTGATAAGCTATGTGACCATTGCAACTGGTTTCATAATCTAGCTCTGTGGATTTTTAATCAGGATGCATGGCCATTATATTAAATTATTTCATGATAAACCTATTTTGAAATATAATCTTACTGAAGTGAATAACTAACTTCAAAGTTACCACAGTCCTTAAAACGTAAATTTTATGGCATTCAGCCAAACTACTGTGGGCTATATCAGATTTCACAAACTAAGTATGATTGGGTTGAGTCAGGAGCTGTATGGGAAACCTTCAAGGAAAAAACATGGGTGCTGAAGGGAGTGGTGCTGGTGATTCAGTACGTGGCATTCTGCTCTGTGAGCCTTCACTAAAATAAGGATCTAGCATGTGTAATTAGGCACCTGCAGCAGCACAGGGTTCGCTTTTGGATAAGATTTCAAATTGAGATTCTGACCATCTGTGGTTATTAAAGATCCTATAACATTTTTTACAGAGTGGCGGTGTTAAACTTGGTGTCCTTGTCAAATTCCAGTTTGGGTAATTAATCATAATTTGCACACGTCCAGCAACATCTGAGACTCAAAATGCTGTACAGATGCTAATCAGTTTCTTTGTAATACTCTGTGAGGTTGGGAAGTATTATTATCTCAGTTTTACAGATTGGGAAACAACTATGGTGTGGCCTGGATCATGGGATATGCAAACTTCCTTGTCCCTACTGTTCCCTCTGCTCTTTGGATTATGATGATGGCCTTACCTATACTCTGGATTTGCCACGGTTGCAGCCATTGGTGGGTAGCTACCAATATATCTGCACTGGTGAAATTCCTAGTAATGCCTGCTTAAAACTGGTGCAAATAGCAGCTTTTCCTTTACATACTACGGTTTGCACTCATACAGCCACGCCAATGATTGCAACTGGGGCAATTCCCCGTGTATGCAAATGCCCAGTGTCTGCTGAGCAGGCAGAAGAGGTGGCTGCCTAACCCTGTTGATGACTGAAATATGGAGAAATGGTCCTGCAGAATGTTGGACTATCTAAGAACTGTGCTGTTGTTAACCAAGCATCCTGTGCAAACTTCCTCTGAGGGATGTGCTGATGCAGAGACTGAGTTACTTTAGATCTGAACTGTCCACTGCCACATGCGTGAAAAATGCTGCAAGATTCCTTTTCCTCCTGTGATGGGTTTAGGCACAGAGATCCCCCTTGAGGCTGTCACCTGACGTGCTGGAATTACCTCTGAGCCCGTTTTCCACTGCCAGCTTGGGACTCCAGAACTCTGCCTTGTTGAGCCAAACATGCTGGTCTTCTGCAACTCAGACTCAGGTCTGGTCCACACCCCCAAAGCTGCAGACTTTAACCAAAAACTGCTCAGCAAGTCATCTATCTCCAGCACCCAGACACCCAGCTCCCAATGGGATCCGAAACCAAAATAAATCCATTTTACTCTGTATAAAGCTTATACCGGGTAAACTCATAAATTGTCCGCCCTCGATAACACTGATAGAATTTTATCAAGTATAAAAAGTAGGATTTAAGTGGTTTCAAGTAATAACAGACAGAACAAAGTAAGTTACCAAGCAAAATAAAACAAAACATGCAATTCCAAGCCTAAGACATTTAAGAAACTGAATACAGGTAAATCTCACCCTCAGAGATGTTCCAATAAGCTTCTTTCACAGACTAAACTCCTTCTTAGTCTTGGCCCAATCCTTTCCCTGGTACAGTTCTTGTTAGTTCCAGCTCAGGTGGTAAGTAGGGGTTTTCTCATGACTGTAGCCCCCTTTGTTCTGTTCCACCTCCTTTTATAGCTTTGGCACAAGGCGGGAATCTTTTTGCCCCTCCTTCTAAATGGAAAAGCACCAGGTTTAAGATGGATTCTGGTACCAGGTGACATGATCACATGTCACTGTAAGACCTCATTCTCCATTCTTTCAGGGCTGGCCTGCATGTACCCAGGAAGGTTTGCAAATAAACAGCCGTTCACAACCAATTGTCTTAGTTAATGGGAGCCATGAAGATTACAAGCCACCATTAATGGCCCACCCTTTGCATAGTTACAATAGTTACATAGTGACTTCAGAGTAATACTTCATATTTCTAGCTTAAGATACAAGAATGATACATTCATACAAATAGGATGATCACACTCAGTAGATTATAAGCTTTGTAATGATACCTTACAAGAGACCTTTTGCATGAAGCATATTCCAGTTACACTATATTCACACTTATAAACATATAAAACATATGGAGTGCAACGTCACACCTCCCACCTGAATATTTACTGCTGCAATACCAAGGGACTTCTGCAGGACTGTAAAAAGGATGGTGATGATGACTCTGTAGATGGCAGAAAGCATGAAAGCAGAAGGGATGATGGAGCTCAAAGAATTTGAGGCTTCCAGTAACATGCCAGATTAACAGAATTTCTTAGCATTCAAAGGGATGTCTGTGAATAAATCAAAACCGCTCACACTGATGGATAAGTAAAAGAAACTAAGTGTAATTGCATGCATTTCTTTCTTACTTGCATTTTAGATTCCCATTGGCAAATTATCTCAAATATTTGAAAAGATACTCTCTCACTGTTAGGCCCCATACATGACCTGTTTTGGAAACTCTCCCACATTCTTCCATTTCTAGCATCACATTGTTTTAGAACTGTTTTCTGTAGCTTTAAATTGAAAACACAAACCACCACCTTTTTGCATGCTTATCTGAACCTATCCAACAGGCTTCCTGTTTCTAGCTGAGTTGAATAGACTTTCTCTTGTTATTTAGATGCTTTGTCGTCTGGATCTGGCTGAAAACAGAACGTTGAGTAACATATGTAGACCCGAATGAATAATTCATTCGGCTAAACCAAAAAATCTGAAAAAATACCCTTGGTTTGTTTTGAACCCAAACTATTCCCCTGCCACCCCCACCCCCCTGTTTTTCTATTTGAAATGAAAAACCAAAACATTGTTGTTCAGGTTGAACAAAATGTTTTAAATGGTGTTTTGAAATGAAATGACATGTTGATTGGAAATGTATATATCCAAAAGAAAAGTCAGAGTGAGTTTGGCTGAAACAATTTTCTGAATTTAACCTGAATTCGTGAATAATTTTGGTGCCCCCCAAAATGCATTTTTGGTAAATTTACTATTTGTCAATTTAGCCCCCCCCCCCCCCCCCCAAACTTTATGAGACATACGAGAGGAAAAAATAACCATGCCAATTTTTTCTGATCTTCTTAAAATTTTGATTTAGTTTGAGTTTTGGTTGAAGATTCAGATCAGCTCTGATTTTGTCCACTTACGATGTGCTCACATTAAAACACATGAGTAATTTCATCCTGACTTGGCAAAACACTTAAGCATGCTCTTTCTTAACTTAAAGCACATGAGTAGTCCCATTGATGAATGATTTTGTTGGAATTGGTACAGTAGTTGGTGATTTGACAGTGATATATAGCAGGCTACATCTGTGATTCACTAAATATGTAGTCTTTTTAAAAATAAAAAAATTGTCACTTTTATTTCCAATAGTTTGTTTCTTCTCTTTGTGAGAGTTTGTAGAATAAAACAGGGAAAAGATTATTTTCCATAGTACCAATCTGACCAGTGGAAAAATTAGTATGGGCAACGCAGTAGGCTTCCCAAACACTGTTTTTGCAGAGTTGAGAGATTCTTGAATTTTTAAAAAAGTTTTATTTTGTCAAAAGCAGAAAACAACTTTGGAGACATTCAGAACTATAGATACCATCCACAGGAAATGAAACTGACAGCCTAAGTACAGAATATCTATTGCTACATGGACATTATCGGCATTATGGTGAAAGAATTTCTGATTCAGATGTTTCAGCCTTTGCTGTGCTGATCATTTCCTGTTGAGACACAAACAATATTGTTGTATTGCTTTCAGTCATTTAAGAAAGTAACAATGTAAGGGAGGCATTATTTTCGTTACTGGATACTCAAAGCTGCTCCAGTGTTTGGATGGAAACTAATGTCTTGGTTTGTAATGTAAACAATCCAAAAATATCCCCAGCTTCAAGTATCTCCGATTAATTTAGATAATAAAGGGAAAATCCATTCTTTCTCAATGCCTTCTAAGTGTGCCAAAGAATTCAAAAAGGGGTTGTGGCTTCCTGAAACAATTTCTTCCTGAGTTACACTGCCCTCACTGCAGCCAACATACCTTATGTTACAATGACTGTTTACAGGGTAAGATAAATAAGTTAAATAATTTAGATCCATACCTCAGTTCTTCAGGATATAAGCTTGCAGGAAGACTAGGAAAGAATCGTTCCCCTTACAGTGCAAGGGGTATGTGGATAGGTGAGTTTTGGGAGGTGCAATGTTTCTGTGAAGCACAGGGCATTGGCCAATACTGAGACATGAAACCAAAGTAGTTTGTAGAAATTCTATTAGAGCTGATTGGGGACATTTCTTTTTCCCTAGTGAGAAATTTCAACAAAAATAAAAGTGATTTTTTCTTGAAATTTTTCAAGGTTTCATAAAAAATAACACAAAAAATAAAAATGAAAACCAACATATTTTCTGTGGCCAAAAATCTAAATTTTTTCAGTTTGGAGGTTTTCATTTTTTCGACAAAAACCTGAAAAATGTTGTTGAAAATAGATACTTCTAGTGAAAATTTCACTTTCTACAAAAATGTGATTGGAATTTTTTTGACCAGCTCTAAATTCTATTTTTCATTGGACCCACAAGTCAAAAAGTCATAGAAAAGTTAAAAGGCAGGTTTTCTTTTTTTGGTGTTCAGGAAGATTAGTGAGTGCCAGTGGGCAGCATCTTTATCTGGTTCCAAACCAGCTGAATTGTTGTGACTCACAACACAGCCTTAAAGAAGGGAGATAACTGTGTTGAGAGGTGTTTTAAACCTACTAAAGAAGAATCTGCAGTTTTGGATTTGATAATCTAAGTGAATCCACTGGACAAAACCCTCCTCAAGACCAAAAGATTGGTAGATCTAATCATGGGATGATGAGTGACTCATTTAGTTGTATAATTTATTCAATATTAATTCTTATTTAAGATTGTTCATGTAAGAATAAAAAGGGGAGAGGAAAGAGGTAAGGATATAAATTCTGTTTTTTTTTTAAATCAATATTCTCACAAAGTGTTATAAGAAACTGACACTTTTTATAATGCTTTACCATTGTCACATGACAATTCTGAGTGTTAAATGGTTAAATATATAATGTTTCAGAAATATACATTTGGTAACAAATTCAAAGGGTAATTATAATGGATAGACAATAAAGAGATGTAGGAAATGGAGGAGAGGTGTGTGAAAATATCAGAGTATAATTATTTATCATGTACTGTATATAGTGCCAAACGTGCCAGACAAAGAACAGATTTTACAGTCCAAGGCACAAGCCAGGACAATACAATACAGAGCAAGCACAGAATGGGGTGGGATCTTTAGAGCTAGAATGTTTCATAGAACAGGTGTGTCCTTAGGAGTTTTTAAAGGAAGGGATGGTGCTTGGTAACTATTAATTAGGAGGCTGTTCGTAATGTAATGGGTGGAATAAGACTTGGGAGTGGACAAAAGTGTCAAAGGGAAAAATAGAGACTAGTTTGGGCAGAGCATATGGAGTGGGTGGTGGGTGTAGAAGGAAATGGGGAAGAGACGTAGGTGGGGGAAGAGTTAAACAGAGCCTAGAATGTGAAACCTTGTACCTTGAGAATGGAAGCTAGTGAAGGAACTCAAGAGTGACCAAGATTTGGCGGCAGAGTTTTCTGCACCATAGAGAAATAAGTCTTTCTACAAAGTTTCAATAAAAAATTACACTGAGGCTAGCTGAGCTCTTGGAATTGTTCTCACATGATTTTAGAATTCACAAACCTGTCTTTTTGACTTGATAAAAGTAACTAGAGAGGGAAGGACAAGGCTTACACAAAATGAGGGTGATGTCAATGTAGTTAGGCCTCTTGTTTGTTCTGAAGGAATTTGAAGGAGGAATTTTAGGTTGTTTGGAACAAGTGATAAGGAAATTCATACCAGATTCATTTTATTCTAGGCTCAGTTAGAGGCTGCCTTTGAAAATTTAACCTCTTTACCGCCAAGAAGAAAGAAGCACCCATGTATTCTCTTCTGGATTTTGGGCACATCTCAAAAAACCATTCTCAAGAGACAGACCAGTAAATGGAAAATTGTTCATGTTAGCTGGTTTCCCAATCCTTTCTACTTGCCTTCCATCAATATTGAGGCTTTCTGAGCGTGGAGTGTGCTGTGGGAATTTTTTTCCTGGATTGTTTTTTTTTTAACATGAAATTAACGAAATGTCAATAAAAACATTAGCTCGTTCCTTACAATAGCCCCGTTTGACAGGAGAGTCAAACAAACTTCTGTTCTTAGCCAAGATTGGTATACCTTGAATGTCAAATTCAATTGAGGAAATTGTGTGTCTCAGTGTTTGCTGTTTAAAAAATGAGGATGTACCTCAGTCTGTTGGTAAGATTATCAGTGCCAGACAATGAAATTAACTCTAAAGTTACCACCAATGCCTGTATTCAGCTGATAAAAAAAGAAATTGGCAGTAGGCTTAAGGTCTATTTTTTTTTATTTATGCACTATTTACTGTATTAGGTAGGTTTAAAGGTGTGTAATATTTGCCTAGATCTTAAGGATAAAAGATTCCAATAGTAGGTGGATAAATCAGCATAAGAAAATTTTTGTTCAAAGGATATGCAATGCAAATCAAATCTGGACATAATGAAATATCTGTTCTTTAAAGTGGCATGGGCAAGCACTGATTTTTAAAGAAGTACTGATCCACTGTCAAATGAATAATCCTTATTTGTAACAGGCATCTAGAAAAATGTAAACTAGACTAAATCTGACCTCTTTTGGCTTCTTCTAGTGTGGCTGCTGCAGACTAATGCTAACAAGTCTAATTAGGAATTATTTTGGGGGAGTTCTATGGCCTGTGTTATACAAGAGGTCAGACTAGATAATCACAATGGTCCGGCCTGGATTTGGAATCTATTCATCTAACTGTTAGCAACTGTGCACATGGTGTCTCAGATACTTCATTCATGAAGACAGGGAAGTACTCTGAATACTTCCCTGTATCCTCCCGTTCAGAAACATAAATAATATTCCTGCTTCTCCCTTTCTGTGTAACAATTATCACACCAACATCAAGTCTCTAGACTTACTATGGTGAGCAGTGCAGCAAAAAAATCCTGGACTGATAGCAACAGATTCAACACAGACCATCTCAGAGTATTAAGATCCTAAGTGAATAATCTAGGTAACTTTAATTAAAGCAGGTCCTTGGTTTGCAGATCAGAGTAAGAAATTGCACCCTCGATTTGATTTGATTTGAGCATCATTGAGCGATAACAACATGTGGTGATTATGGGCATCTAACAAGTTGTGAGTTAATTCATCTGTCTGCAGTTATTAAGGACAGTGGAGGTTTCAACCTGTCAGATGGGTAGTGCATGTGCATTTTCAGTGAGATTGTTGGACTACTATTAATTGTAATTTAATGCTTTACACTTTGCTAACATAACATTTGGAAGCCTCACAACATCCCAATTTACAAATGGGGAAACCAAGACACATACATTAAGCAAGTCGCTCAAGATCATGCAGAGAGCCAATGGCAAAGACAGGGATGAACGGACAGGACTCTTACCCTCCTACTCCAACTAACCCACTGGCAAAGACTGAAAAGTACTTGATAGTCCACATCTCTCACAAACACCCAACTTCCTTCAACAATCCCAGTGATGTAAGTATGCTGATGGGATAAATCTTCCCCCCCCCCGCATCCAGTACAACCAAACACTCCTGTGTCTGACAAAGCCAGCTTGCTCCTTCTTTATGAGACTAGGGGTAGGTCTACACTTACCCGGTAGTTCGGCGGCGAGCGATCGAACTTCTGGGTTCGACTTATCGCGTCTTGTCTGGACGCGATAAGTCGAACCCGGAAGTGCTCGCCGTCGACTGCGGTACTCCAGCTAGATGAGAGGAGTACCGTGGAGTCGACGGGGGAGCCTGCCTGCCGCGTGTGGACCGAGGTAAGTTTGAACTAAGGTACTTCGAACTTCAGCTACGTTATTCACGTAGCTGAAGTTGCGTACCTTAGTTCGAATTAGGGGGTTAGTGTAGACCTGGCCTAGTTTACTCCTCTTATGTCTGTTAAGACCAATTCACATTCCTCCTACCTCACAGGTTTCACCTGTTCTACTCCCTCCTACAGCGTGCACAGGTAGTAATGGCTTCCACAGATTCAGAGTTGGGGTCAGTTGAATGAGGAGCCCACACAGCCTTTGTTTCTCTAGTAGAGATTAATGCCTTCAAAGTGGAGTTCAACCACTGGCAGGGATTGCATTTTTTTTAAAGTGCCAGAATGTCTGTACTCCTCTGCGGCTGTACCTAGTGCATGAGACAGCACGTGCTGGGTACAATGAGTAGCATTCACATGCCTAAGTAGTATTATAATTGATTATTTGTTAAGCTCCAACCCATGTGCTTAGCACTGAACAAACATAAAGATACAGTTTGTCATCCAAGGAGACTGTAATCTAATTCACAAGTGTCTGTATCAGCAGGACATATTTGTTTGTTAAGGCAAAAGATTGCAAAAAGTGATCTCAGAACATGTTATCTCAAACTGTATAGCTTGGAATGTATTATTCCCTCTATTATCAACTTCTATAGATACTAATGTGAATGGTTATCTACACTGATGCATCCTACTTAAAAAAATGGGGAAATTCTTCCACAATATTTTTTTATTCACTTGAGTTTAGGTTGTTCATCTGCTTTTCTTATCACCACAAAGGTCAAGAAATTACCAGTTAATACAACATTTGCATCCATGCCAGCCTCAGTTCACATTAACTATTTTATCTTCATAAAACCACTAAGAAGCGAGGATGTGGCATTATTTCCATTTTACAGCTGGGGGCTGAGGCCACAGAAATTAAGGTCAAATTTCACTAATTTTGGGTGCCTAATTTGAGATGATTCGGACCTGATTTTTCAGAGTTCTTAGCATGATATGGTACTTCATATATTCAAGCACAGCTCCTATTAACTTCAGTTGCAGCAGTAACTGTCCAGCTCTTCTGCAAATCAGACCTCCGGATCTCAAGTTGAGCACACAGAAAATGAGGAATACACAGTTAGTGACCACCTGTGAAAAGTTTGGTTTAAGTGACTTGCCCAGCATGACACAGAAACTCTGGCAGAGGCTGGGATAGAATTCAGTTCTCCAGGGTAATATGAAACCTTCCTTTCTCTTCCTGCCTCATTCACCATGCACCTTGCAACATCTGCAACAAATGAGGCATGGGTTCTATAGACAACAACCTCCTTCATTTCACAACACTGCTCAATATCTAGAGCAGGTCCGTCCCGTGCACTGAATAAGGCAGGGGTCCTATGAAAAAACTAGTATGTGATCATGTAATTGAAGATGGTATCATAACACATATATGCAACAGGGCTGAATTAAGCTTGCACAGACAATCTTAATTCTGGCATTTCCCAGCTTTTGATTTAGCAACCTTAATAATGCTACTTTCATGTAGTTTTTTTTAGTGTAATTTGCTAATTTAAAAAAAAAGCAAACCGAAAAAACAGAAATTCCATCAAGTGGCATCATATTGACACCCACATGGGTCATCAGCAGGTCAGACCCACTGGACAGACCTCTGCCACTTGAACTAACAAAGAAACTGATAGCCGCAGTAGGTTGTCATCCTCTACGTGGACCCATCACCAGAGGGGTATGGTGCACACTCAACTATTTGCTGACAGCAGAGGAATGGTGAGACTCAGGAATCTGGGTTCCATTCCAGGCTCTGGAGGGAAATGTGCTCCTAAGGGGCAGAGACCCTTCTGCCCATTTTCCCCAAGCTTGATACCTTCTGCCTCCTCGCCTCCAACCTGTCCTTGTCCCAGTCCTGTCTCTCCCCTCCTGGCCTCTCATTCCAGTCCCAATCTCCTTGCCCACCTAGTCTTAGTCTCCCGCTCTGGACTAACTGTCCTAGTCCCAATCATTCCTCCTTTCCCTGCCAGTCCCAGTTCACCCTTCTGGCCCATTGTCCAATCTCTCTCTTCCCTCCCCAGTCCTAGTCTCCCTCCTTGGAGTCCTCATACAATCTGTCTCCCCTGCTCCCCCTTCCTTGGCTCCTTGCCCCAGTCTCCCCCATCCCTGGCTCTGTGTTCCAACCTTTGCTCAGCCATTCCCATTTCCTCTCCACACCCCAGCTGCTTGTCAAAGCTGCCTCCCTCCCCTCCCCACATTTCCCTTCCCTTACTAATTCCTAGCTGCAATTGCCTTGTCCAGCCAGTCCCAGTGTCCCTCCTCCTCCTCCTCCTCCTCCTCTTCCGATCTCAGTGTTACCCCTTGCAACCACTGGCTCCCAATCTCCACCTCCTTTTCCTTCACTGGCTCCCAGTCTCTTTGCTCAACAGTTCCAGCCTCCCTGCCCAACCAGTTCTTACTCTGTATGCAAAGATTTTCAGTTATAGAAAATATATATATGTAACCAGTCATTCTATAATAAAGCTTCAGACCCCAAATACAAATGCTTTATTTTTCCAATGAGATACAGCCTCTTCTTATCTATCCACTAACAGCGTATTCTTCTCACAACTTAAGCTCTTGTTTAAAGTCTAAATAGTTCCTATAATTAAAGGCAGTATGAGGAGCTCTGCCAACTATTTTCCTTATTTTCTTCAGAGGTATTAGAAGCTTTAGTATGCATGTACCTCTGTGAAAAATGAAAATCAAATCAAATCTAAGATTTTAAAGACTAAAGATATCTCAAGCCTTTAATGTTGCTAGAAAGATGTCCTTGATGAGGGCTTTGTTATTTTAGGAAAGAGGTATCTCTCTTCAAAAATACTTTTGTCTATTTGCTGTTCAAACATCCATTTTTCTGCACTGTTTCCAAGAATGATATGAAGAAAGTTTAGTTGAGATGAAATCCAGATTAGTTTTGTGAAACCTAACTCCTCTCATTACTGTGTTATCTATTTCACAGAGGAAGAAAACAAACAAATACCACCACCACACAACCAAAAAGCTCTGGTCGTGAAACTAGTTGTCTAATTTCAATATCTGAAATTAAAAATCAGATTATTTCATTTTTTTCACTCCAATATTAGGGCAGAAACTAGTTTCAATCCTAGTCTAATTTATATGGGCTAAGGATATAAAACAGGAGGACCATTACTAATCAGCAATATGTTCAGACTTCAGACGGATTAATAAATTCATACATTAAAGGGCATAATTTGTGGTATATTTCAATGAAGGAACGGATCCCACTTGGCGCTGTGCATTAATTATAGCAAACCTGATGTTTGAGGCTGATTCCACTGAATTTGATGGGAGCTTTGCTGGAGTAGCTACAGTAGGATAGGGCTACCATTTTTGGTGATTGTTCCAGCAATCATTTTACCTTTGCAAAGGGTTAGTAGTAGGAGGGACAGTAACTGCTCATGAAGGTCTCAATTGTGCCATTGGCGTGCAGCCCTGTGTTGGGGTGTGTGTGGAGCTGCACTGAGCTATGCAGAGTTCAGGGAGCCAGAATTCTTCCTGGAGCTCATCAAGCAGTAGCTTGCCTGTTGCCTTCATGGGTAGCCTGAAAATATTGACTTACATTTTTAATTAGACTTGTAAATACAAAAATGAAAATTGCTGCATGAAATTTTCTTGTATATTTCCTGCCTCACTGCCTTTCTCCTGCATCAAGCACTGACAAGCATTTCCCCTGCAATGATTCCTCCTGGTCAGCAGGGCCTAATATGGTATGGGCACAGAAGGCGGGGAGACTGTCTTTCCTCCTCTGCATGTCAATTCTGTCCCCTGCTGATGTCCCGCCAGTGTCTGTCAAGACACGAAGAGCACAGAGGAGGTAGAAAAAGGAGGCAGAAAGAGGCGACAGCAGCTGGCCACAGGGTCTTGTCTGCAAGGAGGTGAGAATGGGAAGACCGACTGAACGAGGAACAGGTTGGGATGGGACACAAGAGGCGACAGGCACAATGGATGAGGATGCTCCAGGATCCCCCAAATAATCCCTTTAGGCTCCAGGTTCCCATTGCACCTCTGGCTCACTCTCTCCTCTTGACCCCTTGCGCTCCCAAGTACCCCAGGTTCTCCCAATCCCATGGACATCTCTCCAGGTTGGAAAGAGGCAGGACTCTATTCCTTGCAGCAAGGGAGGCCAGGATACATGCCTGCCTCTCCCCACACCTGTCCCACTGCTTGTGAGCAACTTCTGAGGGGATAATCAGTGACTTTCTTTAACTGGTGAGAAACATCACACATAGAGCCATGGAACTAAATGTGCTGGGGGAAGAAATAAGTTCCTTTTACTGTTGGCTTTGTCAGGTTGGCAAACTGGATTAAACCGATTGTGCTGAATAGTATTTATACATGTTAATATTTTATTAATGGTTGGTACAACATATATGAATGTTGCCTGTTGCACACATGAAGGTGGGACCTGTTATAATTTGCTCTGATAAATGCAGGTGTGTCGGTGAAAAGTTTGAAGACTTACTGCATCATGGAACACAAGGGCTGCAATTGTACCAGTTTGCTGTATAAAAATGTGGTGAAGGGCACACTTTAAAAATATTTTTCTTTGCTCTTCCCCTGTTGCTCACTTATGGGGCAATTGAGCACAGTTTGGCTCTAAGTACTGTATAATTTTGAATTTCCTATCAATCTTCCAAAATGATATACAGTTTTCTTTACAGATTCCACAAGCTTCTACTTTGCAGATTCATAAACAATTTGTGTAAAGAAGAACAAAAATATTTAAAAAAATGAACATAGTGCTTAATTGGGTTGACAATTGAGGATTTACTGAAGTCCTTTATTTATCCACTGAAGACAGAGACCATGGGCAGAGGCCGTACACATTTCCCAACACTACCTACTGCCAGTGTGCATCATCCCTGTTCTGGAGAGACTGTCCTGTAGGCTTAGAGATAATTCAACTTTCCAGTGTCTTCCTGGTGATGCTACCTTCAGGGATGGCAAATAGTTCCCAGTGTGAATGGGGTTCATGTGTTTTGAACACTTGTTCCTTCAGAAATGAAAAGAGATTTTCAACCAATGGTTAACTGAGCAGGTGTCCAGTGGTCCCAGTTTTCAATCATTACTGACTGGGTCTTAAATGTAAATATGTGACTGAGATAAATTAAAATTTTATCTAACATGGAAAAAAGTTGGTAGTATGAGAAGCTTACCACAGGCAGTAGGTAATACAAAGAAAACATAGGACAATTCATATTTATCTAGTGTTTATGGGTCACCTTTAGAATGACTTGCGCATTTTTCTTCCATTTTACGGATATGTCATATCTCATATCTCTGTAAACTTAATTCTATTTACATTTTAAAAATCCATTTCATTTTAACTCATTCTGTTCGTAATCATTCCACACCCAGTACAGGAAAAAAACAAAATGTCAGAATAGAATCCTCTCTCACTTTTGTGCATAGATTCTCTTACAACTGTCAGGTCTGAAATAAAACGCTTGGTAGAATGATTTATTTTGGACTAAAATCTTCTTTTTTCTCCTTTACAAACTCTGCAGTTAACAGTTGTGGCTTGAAGTACTCTGCATTGGTGACTTGCCTAATATCTAATATTATTTAATTTTCATTACACCAAAGGAAATATTCTAAATCCAGTGGCTGGAAGCTGAAGTTGGACATAAATAAGGCACACTTTAACAGTGAAGGTAAGTAACCATTGGGACAATGTATCTAAGATGTGGTGGGTTCTTCACCCCTTGAAGTTTTTAAATCAAGACTTGAGTCTTTCTAAAAGGTAAAGCATAGAGGACAGTGGGCACTGGTTTGGAAATCAAAGGAGCTAGGTTCTTTTCCCCAGCTCTGCCAATGCCTCTCTCTGTGCACAAGTCACTTAAACTCTCTCTGCCTTATTTTTCCCATCTGTTAGATGGAAATAATAATGCTTGTGATAGACATGGCAATTTCCTGCAAAATAGCCTTGACAAAACTTAAGTTTGAGTATCTTTGGATTGCATTATATTAAATGCAAAGGTTATGTATTATTATGAGCCTGGATGATCAATGGACCATATTGAATAATGTGGCAGACAAGAATGGTCTTTTGGACAATATGTGTGAAGAGGATTTCCTGGGAAATATTTAGGGAGAAATTAATGAACATTCTTTCTTCTCCTTCCCCAGTTATGCAAAAAAACCAGCCTTTTGAAGCTCTGGCCTGAGAGGCCATTGTCTGCTGATCACCTGTTCCTGGAATCTGAAAATCAAAGGCCCAAGTTATATAAAGAAACAGGCTGATCTGTCCAGTCTGTATGCTTGTTCTGAGATAAGCCTGTTGTGACCTTGTAACCACAGAAACACCTATTGTTGGGGTTTGAAGGACTGCCTCTTAGCAGAGCCCCCACTGGAGTTGTGGATGTGATCTCTGGTAGGGTTATTAGTATGTGGGTAGGTTTTTATTAATTCCTTATGTTTTCTCTGTAATGCTTTCACTTTAAGAATAAATGTGGTTGCTTAGAAAGAGCTGTGTGGTAACATAACTATGGGCAATTATGCTGTTTATAGCCTCTGGAGAGAGAGTAAAGTGCAGATGCAGGTCTGTTCAGGCAGTCTGGCTTACTGGGAATAATACAGTGTAGACAGGGTCCAGGGAACTGTATTGTACCGGAAAAAACCCAGTCATGAGGGAAAGATGTGGGTCTCTGCCCAGGAGAGGTGATGGCTGAGGAGCCAGGTCCTTAGAGTGGGTGTCCCTCAGGGACCAAGAAGGGGGGAATATAGGCGCAGTTGCCTGAACTGTAACAATGTTTACCATCTTTGTAAGTGATTTGAGATCCATGAATAGAAAGTAGTTTATAAGTACTAAGTAATTAATTTGTGCCAGATTATGATAACCTTATTCACACCGAATAATATCTTACACCGCAAGTAGTTCCAATGAAGTCAATGGGACTACATGTGGAGAAAGTTTCCACTCAGTGTGAGAAAGGATATCACAATCCAGGCCTACATTTATTCATCTCTGCCACAATGCATCAATTTGAACCTGGATTGATGTCAGGCAAAGGCACAATTACATTTTTTAAATATGGGTGTCCAGACTTGGGCACCTAAATCCATATTTAGGCACCTAAATAAGACTTAATTTTCAGACATGGTGAGTACCCACAGATAAATTCAAGTTGGATGCCTGCAGTTCTGAAAACAATCAAGCAACCTACTTTAGGCACCCAAGTTTGAAAAGACAGTTTGTGTGAAGTTTTTTATCAGGAAGCTGTTTGCTTTCTTTCCCTGAGGTGTTAGATGGAAAGTTACTCAAGTGTAGTATCCCGTTTAGTTGTAATTGTAAAGAGTTCAATTCCCCTCTCAGTTATCCAGGCAAAGTCAAGGGAGATGCACCTCTGTTAGAGGGGAGAAACAGATTTATGATCTGTGACTTGGGGATTAGGATTCCTGCATGCTAATATTCCAGGCCCTGCCACAGATTAACTGTGTGACCTAGTATCAGAGGGGTAGCCGTGTTAGTCTGAATCTGTAAAAAGCAACAGAGGGTCCTGTGGCACCTTTAAGACTAACAGAAGTATTGGAGCATAAGCTTTTGTGGGTGAATGCCCACTTCATCAGACACAAGGGTCTGTGTGACCTAGGTCAATCATAATATTTATCTACCTCACAGGTGTGTTATGACTCTTCATTATTTTACCTAGGCATAGATCCTCTTATTGGCACTGAACTTAACACTATTGAGTATTACCACACATCTATTGGATTGCATCATTTTTTTTCCAGTGTGCTCTGTCTTCTATATGTCTTTCTTTTAGAATATAAACATTTGGGGAAAAGATTGCCTTTATTTTATTTATTGTTGTACAGAGATAAGAACATAGTTGGTGTTAAAAATAGTAAATAATAGTAATGATTATTAGATTAAGATCTACACTGGGGGGGGGGATCAAGCTAAGTTACGCAACTTCAGCTACATGAATAATGTAGCTGATGTCAACGTACTTAGACCTACTCACCGTGGTGTCCTCACTGCGGTGAGTCAACTGCTGCCGCTCCCCCGTTGACTCTGCCTGCGCCTCTCGCGGTGATGGAGTACAGGAGTCGACAGGAGTGTGCTCGGGGGTCAATTTATCACGTCTAGACTAGAAGCGGTAAATCGACCCCTACTGGATCGATCGCTGCTCGCCGATTTGTTGGGTAGTGCAGACATACCCTAAGAGGTAACTTGGGACCTGAGAGATTTGGATATATAGTTCTTAAGGTTTGCATGTTACTTAACCATTTGTATTTTCCATTGTTTATTTTTATTTTGTAATAAAATGAACCCTGTATAGATTTCCACCGTAGGTGACTTCTTTTGAATCCCCCAAAACTCTGAAAGACTGTTTTATGATTCAGTGTAAACTGAAAAAAAATAAAATAAAGGGAAACACTACGTGTATTCATTGCTCACAAGGGGTCTATTTAGCAGAATGTTGCAACTTTTGATGCTGGAAATAATCTAGCTTTCTGTCAACAGATGATATCATAAAACATCTGAGTCTCTTTAATCCCATCTGCGGTTCATCTACTCCCCAGCTTGAGATCAGTTGGCCCCTCACAGGCTGAAAACTATAACAAAAATAATAAAATTCAAGTTCTAGATGTAAAATAAAAATGTAGTCCTGACTGACCTTATTCAGACTCTTACCCCACTATGTTGTAGAAAGACCATTTGTTATTGCATTGCTTTTGTCTGATTTATATATTTATTGCTAATACTAACTTCTGTAGCACCTACTGCTATGGCAGCTAGGAGCCTTAATTACGCAGGACAAAATCCAAATAAGAACAAAACAAAAACTCTTAGTAAAAAAAAAATGGATAAAGAACCCATCTTAACTCATGTCCTGACATTCATTACACTTGAGTTTGATGGAAGGTATTACCTGAGTGTTGCAAAGTTATTCTATGGGACAGAGGAGGTTGGTCAGAATCGTGGAAAAGGAAAGGGGTGATCCACAGAACTCTTGTTCAGGAATGAACACTTGATGCATTACTTTGAACTGAGGGGTGTATTAATTACAGACTAATGTGGGCTGAAAAGAAGTAAACAAGAACATTTGTTTTCTCCACAGCTTTGGTTGGTGCAAAGCCAAGCTATTCAGACAGAACTGTCGATCCCTTGCTGCAGATTGTTGGTGTTAGGAGGGAGAAAGGAAAGGAATATAGAATACAGATGGAGGGATTCTAGATCCCAGTTACAAACATCAACCTTGCCCCAGAGTTCAAGCCTATCTCCATGGAAAACCACACGACTAAAAGCCTACTGAAAACCATGGAGGAAAGCCTCCTGTTGCAGACAAGCTGTATGACTGCCAGGTACAATTCCTGAATCCTTAATCAACCTCCGTCACTAGAGGAGGTCTTAGGCTATGGGGGGAAGGAGTACTGCCTTTGGCTATCCTTGGGAAGAATCTGATGGGGCCTATTTGCAATGTTGTGTCTCTCTTTTAGAATGTAAGCTCTTTGGTGATGGGATTGTCTTTATCTTGTTTACTGTCCAAAGAAAGAAAATTGTTGGTGCTAAAGAAATAAATATTTATAAGATTAATGAATACTAATGATAGGTCTATGCTTGTGGTGGTGTATAGTGTACATACACTGAATACCAAGATAACTTGGGGATAAATAGCAGGATAGATGGTGAGGCACAGCTTAGGCAAGTGGAATAAAGACATGCCATAACCTTTGGGTGTATACCCTGCACGGCTCTCTGCATGCCCAAGCAGTACCTCCCATGTCTATGCTGCTCTTTTTAGTAACATTGGTCCTGCTGTCTCATCAAAAGACTCTGGCTGTAAGGGCAACAGGTCTCAAACCCAGGCTCATGGGTTCCTAGGAAGCCCTTACAACTGGCTGCCACTATGCAGCTCACCTAGAACCTCTAGAAGTGAGGAGCTAGCAGAACTCTGACCTCCCTCCCTGAGGCTCTGCCCATGAGGATCCTGTCTGGGGGACAATGATCAGTCCCTCTGGTTGGCCTGACCACATTATTTAAGCCAGAAGGAGGCACAGGAAGTTGTCTGAACTGAGAGACTTCGTGATTGGCTGCTGAACTGGACCTGACTGTTGTTGATCTCTGTCTCTGACCCCTGACTTGGTTCCTGGATGCTGATTCTGGCTCTGACCATTATGCCTGACTGCCCCTGCTATGATCACTAGTTCAGACTGCTCACACCCTAGTCCTGACATTGGCAAAGGGGAAGCAGCAGGGAAAGGCTCCAGCAGCTCCCTCTGCCAGAGCCTTCCTCATAGTCTTCCTCCTGCTAGAGCCTTTCATTGCAGCCTGTAGCTACACACCACAGTGTGGACGCAGCTTGCCTTTCACTGCAACATGTAGCTACACGCTGCCGCCAGTATAGACAAGGACTAAGTAGTAGTCTGGGACTTGGGAACTTTGAACATGTAGCTCTTCAAGTGTATGTGTTACTTGACTGTTTATATTTGCCAGCACAGGAGTGCTCATGGTAGTAGAGTTAAACACATGCGTAAGTATTTGCAGGATTGGAGCCGTAGGAGCCTAGGCCTCATTGAAAGTCACTGGGATTTAGGCGTAATGTAGGCATTAAGTGCTTAAGAATGTTAACCTGAATCTTGTGATTCTCCTTAGTTCCATATCCTGCTTGCTTTACTGACAGGAGTAATTCCAATGAAGTCAGTGGGCCTACTTACATGAGTCAGGTGAGCAGGACTTGGCATCTAGTATTACACAGTCTGACCTAAATTAAAGAATTCCTGGTCACTTCTTAATATCACAAAGCTAGACACATTATTGACACTTGCATATCTTTTCACATTTGTAGATACAATATCTATCCTTAATGTTTATGCTGAATTCTTTGAATTTTGCAATAGCTATGTATGGCCCATGCATGGCATTTCTTTGTGTAATCACTGTCAGCATCTCCAACTCATAATAACAACCATGACAAGATTTGATTGCACTGTTTGTTTATTTCAATGGACCGTATAAAGTATAAGTTCAACATACATATGACCCAGTATAAATAATATTGATGATGTTGTATGCAGTGTAGGTGGAGCTGTGTTGGTTCCAGGATATTAGAGAGACAAGGTGGGTGAAGTAATATTTTTATTGGACCAACTTCTCTTGGTGAGAGAGACAAATTTTCAAACCACACAGAGTTCTTCTTCCGGTCTGGGAAATGTACTCAGAGTATCAGAGCTAAATGCACAATGGAACAGATTGTTTAGCATAATATTCTAAGGGACCATTCAAGGTAGAGTGGCCTGTTAATACCCCTGCAGTCCAGATTGTTGTAATAAGTCATAAGACACTGGATTCAAAATGCCTGGACTCTAGGACCCTGTTAGCTAGGAGGGTCTCAGAGCTCAGGCTGCAGCCCAAGCCCAAATCCAAATATCTACACTACAGTTAAACAGCTCCTTAGCTTGAGCCTGAGTCAGCTGGCATGGGCAAGCCAGAGGTATCTAATTGGAGTGTAGACATACCCATAGAGTACTAGTTACAAATGTGACAAACTGAAGGTAAAATAAGGATGACATATCTGCCATGGATGGAGTTTACCCACTACCAGGCTGCTGCTAATTCATCCCAGCTAGAGATGACTGGTCCCTTATGCTCATAAAAATATTTCTGAAGAGCAGTTGTTTGCCTTTGGAATGGATCAGGTTGCACCAGATGGCATGTATTTTTAAAAAAAAATCTGAAGGAAACTTACCCCTAAATCTCTCTACAAGGTCACTTCAAATTATACAAGATGAAACCAGTAACATGTTCATTAAAGTCATGAACAGATGTATACCCCTGTGTCCAGCCCTTTCAGAGGATTATGATAAATTGTGTTTAAAGTATGCGTTGTTGAGGTATTGTTTGAAAACTCATAATTTGCTGATCACTACTGTCCTGGTAAAATGTGTGGCAACATTGTATGTGAAGTTAGAAGATTCTTCTGTATTGTATTATTACTAAGACATGTTCCAAGTCTGGGGAGCAGCCACAAACCAATTCCCCAGAGACAAAAGGCATGCTGATACCTCAGCCAGGTGTCAACAAAATCAAATGGACCATCACAAGAGGTGTGAGGATACTTAACATGGGGAAATAGATTCAATATATGTAATGACCCACCCATTCCCAGTCTCTATTCAAGCCTAAGTTAATGGTATCTAGTTTATATATTAATTCAAGTTCAGCAGTTTCTTGTTGAAGTTTGTTTTTGAAGCTTTTCTGTTGCAAAATTGCCACCTTGTACACCATGTACATTGGCCAAACTGGACAGTCTCTACGCAAAAGAATAAATGGACACAAATCTGACATCAGAATCATAACATTCAAAAACCAGTAGGGGAACACTTCAACCTCCCTGGTCACTCAGTAACAGACTTAAAGTGGCAATTGACACCTCTTGTCAGCTGTCTGAAATGGGCCATTTTGATTATCACTACAAACATTTTTTTTCTCCTGATGATAATTGCTCATCTTAATTAATTAGCCTCTTAGAGTTGATATGGCTACTTCCACCTTTTCATGTTCTGTATGTGTATATATATCTCCTTACTATATGTTCCATTCTATGCATCTGAAGAAGTGTAGCCCACGAAAGCTTATGCTCCAATAAATTTGTTAGTCTCTAAGGTGCCACAAGTACTCCTGTTCTTTTTGCGGATACAGACTAACACGGCTGCTACTCTGAAACCCATCACTACTGAGAATCCATAGAAGCAATGTTTGAGGAAAATGAAAGAAATTTAAAACTGGTTTTGTAATTTTTTTTTATCAGATTGTTGGTGTAGTCCTATCTGATGCATGTTTTCTCCAGGTGTTTTTTTCCTCCTTCTGTATGCATACTACACATTTTACCCTTCTCTGCTATTACTTTAACTTTTAAAAATAGGTTTGGGTGTTCTTCATTTATCATGACTTTTCTGTTTGAGTATAAACATTGTTGACTTTCTAAGCTCCCGGCATGTCTTTCCTTAAGTCATTAGGTTACAATGTTAGTTTGCCAGCCCTTACCCACATCCTCAGTCCTTTTTGTATGCAATGCGGTGTCAAGTGCTTTCAATGTGTCAAGTAAATGAGCAGACTGTAGTTTCTTATAAATTGATACATTCTATTCCAGACCTGAAGAAGAGCTCTGTATGGCTTAAAAGCTTGACTCTTTCATCAACAGAAACTGGTGCAGTAAAAGATATTACCTCACCCACCTTGTCTTTCGAATATCCTGGGACCAACATGGCTACACCAACACTGCAAACAACATTCATAGGTCCAATTTCCTGAATGTCCAGTGAATGTGAAGTGAGAATTCTTAATCTGATTAGCAATTGCATTCATTGCAATTTCCTCCATAATCCTTCTTCTAATGTGAAAGAACAACTATATGATGCATGCTACCACTTACGGCACCTTGTAATATTATAATGCAACAAGACAATGAATTCTACCAGGCCCTTTATCTTCCCAGGCTTTTATGTAAGATTTTAGAAAATTTGGTCTTTAAAAGATACATGCAATTAAAACGAAAAACAAACAGACTAAAAAACCCTGATGGTGGCTCTAAAGCTGAATTTGCTTTTCTCACATAAGAGCTTTTTGCATTCTGTATTTCACAAACACATATAAAAGAGTATTGATCTTCCGTATAACCGCTTGAAGGCTCTGGAGTTATACGAGGCATGTGTTTGGTGGGCCCATAAATCATAAGTCCATTCCAATGTTCTCCACAAAAATGTGGTTTCACTGGAAAGTCAGCAGGGCTCTCTCATTGTTCTAGAACAGGGGTCAGCAACACTTGGCACACGGCTCGCCAGGGTAAGCACCCTAGTGGGCCGGGCCAGTTTATTTATCTGCTGACGCAGCAGGTTCGGCCGATCACAGCCCCCACTCGCCGCGGTTCGCCGTCCCGGGCCAATGGGAGCGGCGGGAAGTGGCGAGGGCCGAGGGATGTGCTGGCCACGGCTTCCCGCCGCCCCCATTGGCCCGGGACGGCAAACCGCGGTGAGTGGGGGCCACGATCGGCCGAACCTGCCGCGTCAGCAGGTAAATAAACTGGCCCGGCTGGCTAGCGTGCTTACCCTGGCGAGCCGCGTGCCGAACGTTGCCGACCCCTGTTCTAGAAGTCCTCATCCAAGTCTGTGATACTGGGATTGTCACGTTTTTTATGTTGCAATCTCTAAAAATGCTCCATTTTCCTTATTGATGAACTGTTTGGTGGTGTTAATAAAGAAGCTGAAGTCATTGGGAATTGATGTGATTAGACCTCTGAAACCCATACTACACCTCTACCCCGATATAATGCGACCCAATATAACACAAATTTGGATATAACGCGGTAAAGCAGCGCTCCAGGGCGGCGGGGCTGCGCGCTCCAGCGGATCAAAGCAAGTTCAATATAAGTCAGTTTCACCTATAACGCGGTAAGATTTTTTGGCTCCCGAGGACAGCGTTATATCGGGGTAAAGGTGTATTTATTTTGGTACTTAGATTTGGATATAAGGCCTGGATTGTTTAAAGGTATTGCTGGCTTCAGCATTGCAACCATGTAAGTCTCATTTTCAAAAGGGATTTAAGCATAGAAGCCAAAATCCCATTGACTGTCCCTTTTGAAAATGATATTTAGGCTCCTAAATCCTAGACATTGCTATGCTGAAAGCAGCCAACACCTAGATACCTTTAAAAATCTGGACCTAAGTGCCTAGCTATGGCATTCACTTTTGGAAACATTGACCTAAACGAAGACACTTTAGGAACATAAAATAAATAACTTCATAGTTGTTCCTCATGTTTGTCAGGATTTCCATATATTTCAGGGCTCTCAAATCAAAGCTGACAAATCCTGTCTGAGCCTCAGCCCCCTCTCACCACTAAAGGGAAGAATGCAATAAAAATACATTTCCTCCAAAGTGAATTGCTAATAAGTTTGAAGCAGGGGTTCTAGATTTCTTGTGTGAGAGAGCTGAGCACTGCTTCTTATGCTGACCAATATTGTCTGATTGTTTCCTTGTACTCCCCATCAGTATCCATCTGTTGTCTCTTGTCTTATACTTAGATTGTAAGATCCTTTGTTCTGTGTTTTGTACAGTGCTTAGCACAATAGGGTCCTGGATTCAGGACGAGATCTCCTAGGAGCTACTGTATTACAAATAATATTACTCAAATGCATATCCCCCTGAATATAGGCAAACAACACAGGAATGCAGGGGCAAGATTAGAAAGGCAAAGGCACAAAATGAGCTCAAACTAGCTACAGGAATAAAGGGAAACAAGACTTTTTATCAATACATTAGAAGCAAGAGGAAGACCAAAGACAGGGTAGGCCCACTGCTCAGTGAAGAAGGAGAAACAGTAACAGGAAACTTGGAAATGGCAGAGATGCTTAATGACTTCTTTGTTTCGGTCTTCACCGAGAAGTCTGAAGGAATGCCTAACATAGTGAATGCTAATGGGAAGGGGGTAGGTTTAGCAGATAAAATAAAAAAAGAACAAGTTAAAAATCACTTAGAAAAGTTAAATGCCTGCAAGTCACCAGGGCCTGATGAAATGCATCCTAGAATACTCAAGGAGCTAATAGAGGAGGTATCTGAGCCTCTAGCTATTATCTTTGGAAAATCATGGGAGACGGGAAAGATTCTAGAAGACTGGAAAAGCGCAAATATAGTGCCCATCTATAAAAAGGGAAATAAAAACAACCCAGGAAACTACAGACCAGTTAGTTTAACTTCTGTGCCAGGGAAGATAATGGAGCAAGTAATTAAGGAAATCATCTGCAAACACTTGGAAGGTGGTAAGGTGATAGGGACTAGCCAGCATGGATTTGTAAAGAACAAATCGTGTCAAACCAATCTCATAGCTTTCTTCGATAGGATAACGAGTTTTGTGGATAAGGGAGAAGCTGTGGATGTGGTATACCTAGACTTTAGTAAGGCATTTGATACGGTTTCGAATGATATTCTATTGATAAACTAGGCAAATACAATTTAGATGGGGCTACTATAAGGTGGGTGCATAACTGGCTGGATAACCGTACTCAGAGAGTTGTTATTAATCGTTCCCAATCCTGCTGGAAAGGCATAACAAGTGGGGATCCGCAGGGTTCTGTTTTGGGACCGTCTCTGTTCAATATTTTCATTAACGACTTAGATATTGGCATAGAAAGTACGCTTATTAAGTTTGCGGATGATACCAAACTGGGAGGGATTGCAACTGCTTTGGAGGACAGGGTCATAATTCAAAATGATCTGGACAAATTGGAGAAATGGTCTGAGGTAAACAGGATGAAGTTTAATAAAGACAAATGCAAAGTGCTCCACTTAGGAAGAAAAAATCAGTTTCACACATACAGAATGGGAAGAGACTGTCTAGGAAGGAGTACGGCAGAAAGGGATCTAGGGGTTATAGTGGACCACAAGCTAAATATGAGTCAACAGTGTGATGCTGTTGCAAAAAAAGCAAACACGATTCTGGGATGTATTAACAGGTGTGTTGTGAGCAAGACACGAGAAGTCATTCTTCCGCTCTACTCTGCTCTGGTTAGGCCTCAACTGGAGTATTGTGTCCAGTTCTGGGCACCGCATTTCAAGAAAGATGTGGAGAAATTGGAGAGGGTCCAGAGAAGAGCAACAAGAATGATTAAAGGTCTTGAGAACATGACCTATGAAGGAAGGCTGAAAGAACTGGGTTTGTTTAGTTTGGAAAAGAGAAGACTGAGAGGGGACATGATAGCAGTTTTCAGGTATCTAAAAGGGTGTCTTAAGGAGGAGGGAGAAAACTTGTTCACCTTAGTCTCTAAGGATAGAACAAGAAGCAATGGGCTTAAACTGCAGCAAGGGAGGTCTATGTTGGACATTAGGAAAAAGTTCCTAACTGTCAGGGTGGTTAAACACTGGAATAAATTGCCTAGGGAGGTTGTGAAATCTCCATCTCTGGAGATATTTAAGAGTAGGTTAGATAAATGTCTATCAGGGATGGTCTAGACAGTATTTGGTCCTGCCATGCGGGCAGGGGACTGGACTCGATGACCTCTCGAGGTCCCTTCCAGTCCTAGAATCTATGAATCTGTCTTTACCCACAGATCCTAACACTGACTACATGACAGTTCTTAAAGTGTGCTGCTACTCAAGCCACAATATCCAAGGATCTCCAGTAACACAGTATTTTCTTACCTCTCATCCACCCTTTGCTGTATATGAGCAGCAGTTAAAATAACTCAATATCTCAGCTCTAATAGAACAGTGAAAGCTCTGCTATGTTTTGCTATCTATTCACTGTGGGCTGGTCTTCACACACATTTGTACTGAAATAGCTTTATTGGTTTTAATTCACTCCTTGTGTTACTTTGGTTTGGTACAAGTCTGTGTGAGGACACTTTATTTCAGAACAAGTCTATTTTATCTACTTAAAAAAAGAGGCACTTATTTTGAAAGAAGAGTGTCAATATAGATTTCTATTGAGATAACACAAGGTATTAATTTAAACTTTTTTTTAGTTATTTTGGTGCAAGTCTGTGTGTGGACAAAGCTTTAAATGTAATGACATTAGAGGGGAAGCTTGGGGACATTGTGCTTGATTCGTCCCGTACCTGCTACACTGGTGTAAATGAGAAGTGACTCCATTGAGTTAACACCAGTGTAAAGTTAGCTTAGGTGGGAGAAGGATCAGGCACTTGGTGTTTGTGATCATTACGTTTAGGCATGTGGATTTTTAAAATGTATACAGATGTGCTAAATCTGTGACCTGGGTGTGACCTGTAACCAGAATGTTAATGCAGCATCTAAGAGCCATTGAAGTGCCCTCTAGGGGTATGTCTACACAGGGACAGAAGACCCACAGTACAGCCGTGTCCCAGATCAGCTGACCCAGGCCCATGGAGCTCAGGCTGTAGGGCTAAAAATTGCTGTGTAGATGTTTGGGCTTGAGCTGAAGCCCAACCTGTAGGACCTTCCACCCTCGAAGGGTCCCAGAGCTCAGGCTCCAGCCAGAGCATCTACACAGTGGTATTTCAGCCCTGGAGCCTGAGTCCCGTGAACCCAAGTCAGCTCACCTGGGCCAGCCGCAGGTTTTTTATCTCTGGGTAGACATAGCCTAAGATACTTTGTCTCTGAGATTTTTTTGTTGTTGGCTACCAAAGGTTATGAGATTACCTGTATCTTTGTCTTGTGTAATCTATCATAGTTCTTCCAGACCCAGAAACCTCCATTTTAAGGGCCACCATAGCCCCATTTATATAGTAAGATTCCAGGATTGATTCAGATATTCTAAGCTTGAGAGTGATAAGGTGAAGTGATTGTAACAGCTCCAAGTAGGGTTGAGAATTCTTTTTGTTTAGAATATCACCAGGCTCAGTAATTACTGGGATGTGTGGCCTATTACCATGCAGTTTTTAACTTCTCCGCAACTTTTGGTTTTATGAATTACATTGTGCATAGGCTTTCAGCTACTAGTGTCATTGTAATGTTTGGTAAAACATGCAGTCATTTTACAGATTCTGTAAGTCCCACTGTTTTCTCTGTAGCACTTGTGAATCTTACAAGTGGTACTAGGTAATTCAGCTTCCTTTCAAATATTAGAAACTCTGCTAAAGTTCTAAAGCCACACCTAGTTTTTGAAAGTTCATGCTAAGTCCAAGGTCCCTTATGTAAGACTGACTTGGTCTGCCAGAGTTAAAAGTGAACTGGAAATGGCCTCCGCATGCTGACAATCCTAATTCAGAATTGAGTAACTTCAAAAACAGTTGGCACCATTTCTTGTAAATACCAATAACAGTCACTAGAATTCAAAAACCAAACCAAATTTAAATTTCTCAGCCTCACTGCTTTTAGTATATCAACTTTGGCCAAAGCATCAACATTTTATACTCTTATACCTCCAAATCATGTTGGCCAATTTGCATTACATTTTGTAGATTGTAAACTTTTCAGGGCAGGGACTGTTAAAATCTCAACTATGATACCATTTGACTTGATAACATTTGACTGTAGCTGTATTTTATATATGTAGTTGCGTGTACATCAGCAGTAAATTCAAAGACTTGTATGAAAGAAAGACAAGTTGTGAAATGTACTCCCTATCTTACTATGAAGAGTATTTGCCTCTTCCCTCTCACATCAGCTAGGCATACTCTCAAATCCATTTCCATATCCTGCCTACTTTCTCTCATCTCTCTGTGCAGATTTTTATTCTGTGCTCATCAGTCTAATGCTTGAGGACCATAAAAACAAAAAAAGAATCTTGCAACCAAACAGGCCATCTCCTGTTGCATTTTGGACCACCGAATGATTATGATATGTCTGTGGGAAGATTAAATGGATGAAGGTACTGATATTTGTAGGTATTTTATTTCATCACAGTGAGTTTCTTAGCCTCAGGCCAGCTTTCAAGAACGCTGTCTCACACTCTTGTAAGTTTCACCCTTGACAGAGTTGACAGTTTCATAGTTCCTGAGGAATGTAACTGTTGTAGATCAGCATTGTGGGAAGAGATGCTTGGTCAGTGTCATGGAGGGCCTTTTAGATTATAACTGAGACTATGAATTTGAGCAAGTATATCAGCAGTAGGCAGTGTACCAGAGTATCTGGAGTGATGTGATCTCAGCAGCTATTATTGATGAGAAGATGGACTGCTGCCTTCACATTAAATTTCTTTAAAGTCTGTATGCTTATTCCTAAATTATAATGAATTGCAGCAGTCTAGCTTGGGGGTTACAGAAGTATGGATCACTTGGGGCCAGATCATTTTTCTAACATTGTGAGGTCCAGCTTCCTGCCTAGCCCCAGACAAAAGAAAGTACTTCTAGCAGCAGTGACTGCACATGCATTAGTAATGAGGACACAGCCCAATGGATTCAATCCAGACAAGGCTGTGACTACATGGGAAGGGTGTGTGGTGCAATTTACTTAGTTTATGTCTGGTTAACAAATTCCAGGGTGGCAAACTCCAGCAAGCTAGTGTGAAGTTTCAAAGCTATAGGCTGGCCACCTGGGAGCTTCCCTGTCAATAATATAAATCAAATTAACATTGAGGTACTCTTTTATTTTTTATTTTTATTTTTTAAAAGAGTCCCAAACCAAATGAAGTTCCCAGAGAGAAAACCTTTGTTTAAACAGGAATTATGGATGTTAATTTATCACCATAATAAAGTCTTTGTTGGAAAAAGTATTTTTAAAAAGCATAAGCATCTGAAATCCGGAAAAAAAAAGTTGTAAAATATGGAAATTCATTTTTATAGTAACCCGGACAAACTTAACTTGCCCTCCGATGTGTGACTGCTCTTTACACACAATTACAAAATGACCGTACATCTGCCAACCAGACATCTTCAGCATGTTACAAAACTATGTGTTCCTTCAGGATGGACGTGCTATATAAACATAAGATATGCATTTTCCCTGCAAACTACTTGAAAGATATAGCCTCATGGCTGGGAAGCTCTGTTTTATGCAGTTCCAGGATAAATTTTACTTGGTTTAGTACTAACAATACTTACATAGCACTTTAATGTTCAAAGTGCTGCAAATATTAACTAGTCTTCCCTGAAGTAGGTAAGTATTCTTCCTATTAAAGTTGTGGATTTGATTCACAAAGACATGGTGGCTTTGCAAAGATAATACAAGTCAGTGTCAGAGCTAGGATTACAAGTTCCTGTGCTCAAAAACTTAGACCATTCCCCTCTCTTTTAAACTTCACTTATACTTAATGCTTATCTTTATGAATCCCAATACTTCTGTTTCTTTCCTCTCAAGTTAAGCCTTGCTTTGAAGATCCTAGTTCCATCAACTGTAACCTCCATAATATCTGTCTCCTAATACTCAGTGTTTTATCTTAGAAATGACATTTTTAATGTACATCTGACTTATTAGGTGTCTAATCACACCTGGTAACAAAGTTCATAAGAACTATCGGGGGTGGGGAGGGAAAGAAACTAGAGCACTGGTTCCCAAACTTTTATTGGTTCACATACCATCTTCCTAAAAAGTTGATGTTCAAAGTACAACATGCAAATTTCTCCTTTTTGTGCATATTTATTTTAGACCTCAATTGGCTTAATTTAAGTGTTTCTGGACTCAGTAGTAAAATAAATGTCTACGGAAGCCTAAAATGTTTGTTTATAACTAGGGCTGGCTGGAAAACGAGTACCATTTCACGAAAAATGTTGAGGTTTCGACCTTTATTTCTATTTTGATGTGGAACAAAACCAACTATTTCAAAATTTTGAGAGGGAGAGAAAGAGGCACCACACCAACAAGAGTGCCCTGGGCGCTCACCTGGGATGTGGGAGAACCAGGTGCAAGTCTCTGATATGAATCCACACTCCTCTGTTTTGTTTGGATTAAACTTTTATAAGGAAGATTTCTCCAGTCCAGGATGGAACTTCGGGGGGCGAGGGGGTGGGAGGGGAGGAGGCGAGAGAGGCTATCCTAGGGTTGGGGGGAGAGATCTACCCCAGAATGGGGAGGGGGGAAAAGAGAGAGAAACTTTTAAAACAAGCCCAGTAAAAACAAGAAAAAAATTACAAATTTAAAAATAATTGCCTATCCCTAATAGTACAGAATGATTTACAATAGCCCACAGCTGAATGAATTGATCCAAATAGCTTATACGAGTATAATATCTAAACTTCAAATCAAAGCGTAAAACCACTAAAAATCTTAAAACACACACACACGAAGAACATCGGCAACCCCAGTACCAAATAATTTACCTAGTCTACTTTTTGAAATGGCCATCTTTGCTTGATCCAAAATAAACTTTGCAAGGCATCCCACAGATCTATTTGTGAACCTATATTTAATTTTTCTCCTGTATTTATTTTTACTGTTGAGACAATAAACGAAAAATACCCTGAAGTAAAACAAATAATGGCTGTAACTTGGAACAAGTAAGAAACAGGAAAACAGTCTCCTCCATGTATCAGAGGGGTAGCCGTGTTAGTCTGAATCTGTAAAAAGCAAGAGGGGGTCCTGTGGCACCTTTAAGACTAACAGAAGTATTGGAGCATAAGTGTTCGTGGGTGATAAGCTTTCACCCACGAAAGCTTATGCTCCAATACTTCTGTTAGTCTTAAAGGTGCCACAGAACCCTCTGTTGCTTAGTCTCCTCCCTGTCACAAAAAGGACATGACATGGACACCTTTGGAGTGAAATGATGCATAAACGCATTCATGGCAATAGCCTCCTGAAGAATTCTCCATTGGAGACCACCCATTCTCTTTTCAATTGGAAGATTGTACACACTGTGCCAGGCTGGCATCCATCACCAGAAGCTGTTTTCTCCATATCGTATTGGGATCATCAACAAGCATTTGAAAATGACAAATTTTTACCACAAGCATATACAACGACTTATGGCTTAAGCTATTAAAAGTAAATTCAGAAGACACACTGAAGGCAAGCAAGGAGCCAGGATTGTCAACATCCTGGTCCACAGCAGGAGCAACAGGAAAGAAAATAGAAACGCGAGTATAATCAGGAATAGCTCACTCAAGGAGGCAACTATCTAGCCTGGCAATAGTGCCCCTAGGACGGGCTGATTCCACCTGTGATAAAAACTGAGAACCCCAGCAAATGGAATGAAAACCAAGCTTGACAGCCAAGATATCCTCTGAGACCCATGTAAAATCAATTAAATGAACCATTTTTGTTACACCTGCTGCAATAAGGGACAAAACTAGAATTCTCTTGGCAGGGTTATAAATAAGGGGATCAGCAAGCAGACCTGGGAACTCCAGCCACCTATCCTGTGGCTGAAGCGTAAAAAATCTCCAAGCATTAAAAAGGTTTTGATAAGAACTGAGTAACATCTCAAAATTGAGATACCCAGGGTCCAACAAAAAAGTTCCCGATCAAAACCCAATCCCCATATCAACCGAAGGAAAAGCAAAGGCCAGTTGCTTCCAAGGAACAGGCACGTCCCCAAACAACAGCTGCTGCAGAGACTGTAACTGAAAAGTAGTGACTTTGCTCAAAAGATCAATGAGACTTTGAACCCCTTCCACAATGGGCAGATACAAAATACTCTGTCTCAGCCAATGATGGCCATCCCAGAAAAAGTCCAAAAGAACCTTCTGAACTTTTTTTAAAAAGAGTGGAGGGGAATCCAAAACAATATACTTATGCCACAACACAGAGGCAATTAAATTAGTGACTAACATCTGCCCTCAGAAAGAAAGTCAAGGCAAATACTACTTCCACATTTGCAACCTCCCCTCCAACTTTTCCATAACTCCTTCCCAATTCTGACCCAAAATATTGTCTGATCTCAGCATAATTTCCACTGTCTTAAAGCCAGTTTGGCTCCACAATAGTCCCCCCCTTCCGCCCCGCCGCCTCCCCTGGAAAAGTCAGAGTGCGGGAGATCACCCAAGTCCCCAGCTGGAGTGTGTCACTCTTCTCCCAATTTATGTGAATTGAGGAAACCTGCTCAAGAAAGAGCTGACATTCAGTCAAAGCCTGGACATCACAATCATGAGTAATAAACATAGTCCCATTGTCAGCATATGCAGAGGCTTTCACTGGAGTATAAGTTGGAACAGGGAGAAAAAGCCCAGAAGGTGCTCACAACACTATTAACCTTAAATAGACTATATATATCATTATAGAGTAACTGAATGCAGGACACAAACCTGGGCTAAAACCAAAAGCACAAAGGGTCCAAAACAAATATCCATGATCTACATGATCAATAGCCTTCTCGTGATCAAGGAAAATCAACCCAATGTGCAAATCAAACATTTTTGAGGCCAAAATTACATGCTGCCATAGGAAAAGATTATAAAAAATGGACCTGTTTGGGATGCAGTAGGTCTGATCAGGCTGCATGGCCACACCAATCCGAGTTTTCAGTCTATTTGCCAAGGCCTTTGAAAAAAATGTATAGTTGGAGCAAAGCAGAGACACAGGTTTCCAATTCTTCACCTCCCCAGATCCCTCTTCTTAGGCAACAGGGTAAGAAGTGCTCAATGACAACTGAGTGGCAATATCTTCTCTCTGATACTTTTCTGAAAAACCTGGAGCAAGTCAGGCCCAAAAAGGGTTCAAGAGACCTTATAAAAAAAGAATAAGCAAACTATCTATACCAGGTGCCTTCCATGGAGCAAAGCCATTTAAGGCAGAAGTCAGTTCTGAATGTCAGGTCCTGTTCAAGTTTATCCACATCCAATGCTGAAATCCTAGGAAGATCCTCAAGGAGTTGCCAAGTCTCAGATGGACACACAGGCTCTGCAGCATACCGATCTGAGAAGTAATTCACAGCAAAGTTCCTAATCCCTACAGGATCTGAAAGCACATGGCCCGACGATGTCTTGAAGCGGCCAGTCATCCTTTCTGCATGCTTCTTTTCCAGGCTGAAGAAAAACTGAGAAGGTGCATCCATTTGAGAAGGGAGCCAATTTCAGGGTCTAACCAGTGCACCCTGAACTTTGCTATTCAATGAGTCTCTCAAGAGCTGTTTTTTACATTTCAAGCTCTCATGTGAACCAGCATCATTATTGCCATGAAAGATTTTTTCAGGTTCTACAATCCCCAACACTAACTCCTCCATACTTGGCAAAGGCCCAGGGATGTAAACATGTAATATTAAACTTTACCCACTTCCCATCTTTGCCTCAAGGAGGGGAAAACATCGATTGAGGCAACCCAGGCACCCTAAAAATAATTGAGAGAGTCCCAAAAGTGAGTATCTTGTAAAAGGCGAGTGTTAAAATGCCAATATGGATGACTGTTGTGAATAGAAGGAAGAAACAACACAAATAAGTCCAAACCATGATCTGAAATCCCAGTAGGGTAAAAACATAAAAACGGTCCAAACAAGCCATAGAGAACGAGCTGGCACTGGCACTAGCACTCAGCCAGGCATACTGCTGCACATAAGGGTGAAAATGTCGTCTTAAATCAGTCAGGTCAGAAGCCTGTAAAAAATTTGTAAGTCACTGAGCAGACAGTGGATGTGGCTCCAAATGATTCCTATCCAATCTCTTATTAAGTTCACAATTAAAATCGCCCCAAAAATTAAAATATCACCCGTCAAACAATTTGTCAAAAGAGCACCTCAACCTCTGAACCCTCCTCAAAAAACAACCGGTCCTCAAACCCCCTACACCCTGTCTTTTTCTACAGTAGGAGCATAGACATTAAATCAAAAAGAGATGATATTGCTCAAAAGTAGCTTGAGCCATCAATAAATCGCTGGAACAACTTCATGTACAACCACCGAACCGAATCAGGCTTCACCGTATTCCCGCCCCCAAATTGGAACACCTGGGCTTGCAATGGAACCATGACTCATAAAAATCTTTCGTCACCAATCAGCAAGCCTATCGGTTTGGTTGCCTGCATCTGTGTGCGGCTCTTGCAAAATGTAATGTCTACCTCAGGGGTCGGCAACGTTCGGCACGCGGCTCGCCAGGGTAAGCACCCTAGCGGGCCGGGCCAGTTTATTTACCTGCTGACGCGGCAGGTTCGGCCGATCGCAGCCCCCACTTGCCGCGGTTCGCCGTCCCGGGCCAATGGGGGCGGCGGGGAGCGGCTCGGGCCGAGGGATGTGCTAGCCCCCATTGGCCCGGGACGGCGAACCGTGGCGAGTGGGGGCCGCGATCGGCCGAACCTGCCGTGTCAGCAAGTAAATAAACTGGCCTGGCCCGCTAGGGTGCTTACCCTGGTGAGCCGCGTGCCGAACGTTGCCGACTCCTGGTCTACCTTTTTCTGGAACAGGTACTCAAAAAGAGCCGTACGTTTTTTAATGTTCCTGCACCCATTCACATTCAGAGAACCATATATAAAATTATCCATCAGACCAGTACTCATCAGGAAAAATAAGAAAAAGAGAAAACCCACCAAAAACTTCAAACAAAAACACCACATTCCCCTACATCCATTAAACCCCAACATTGCCATTGGCCACAGACACAAAGTTTGGACATCAGATTTTCCCCCCCAATCTGTACCACTTCTGTTTGTCAAACTCAGACACAGAGACATATTGCATAGTATACTAAGCAGATAACAAAAACAGATTAAGATCAGGAAAACCATCTGCCACCTCTACTCCACGTTTTCCGTTAGTCTCATCTGGAAGCCTACCAATAACATCTGGGGTATATCCCCCCTCAGTGAGTTCAGGATCCAAAAGAATCTGCGAGTTTGTCATACCCCATACACTCAGACTCAGAGTCACTGTTGACCTTGAGAGGGGAGAGAGAGAGAGAGAGAGAGACAAAAGAGAGAGACCAGAGGTAGGGGGGCTGTAGTGACCAAGGAGGCAAAACTAATACTTGAAAATTCTCTATGTCCCCAACCAAAGAACTACCCTCAGCAGCATCCTCAACAGTGTGCTTCCCTACTGCTCTGACCAAACTGGTCTGCTTTACAGCACCCTCAGAAACTGGAGCACCCTCTTGTCAGAGTTTATGCTCTTTTCTATTTTCTTCCAACTTCAACGACCATTTTTTACTTTGCAGTTGTCACAGGGTATTCACTCTCTGTGGGTGGTGCCTCCTCCTGGCTGTGCTGGGGATTAGCTCTCGTCCAGGTCCAATGCCTCCCCTTGTGGTCTCTCCCCATTGTCGTCTTTTTCGCTCTGCAACCCCTCTCTCACTCTAGGAGCTGCAGCTTCCTCTTTGTGACTTGACCCTTTGGCCTGATTCCTCTGTGATGTCCCCTCCTGGGGAATAGAGTCTCACTGGACCCACTGTATGGGGAATGCCAGTCAATCAGTGGCTGGTAGGGGATCCCAGACCCAGCACAGCAACCCTACAACATGCAGCTAAGGTCTCTCAGTCGCCAATCTTGCTGTTCTCTTCCTAGGTTACTGCCTACCCACCACCCACAGGCTTTCTTCTCCACCATTCTCTCTTCTGGGTATGCCCTTCCTCAGAGCCAGGCTCCTAGGGCAGGTCTACACTAACCCCCCAATTCGAACTAAGGTACGCAACTTCAGCTACGTGAATAACGAAGTACCTTAGTTCGAACTTACCTCGGTCCAGACGCGGTAGGCAGGCTCCCCCGTCGACTTCGCGTACTCCTCTTGCCGAGCTGGAGTACCGCAGTCGACGGCGAGCACTTCCGGGTTCGACTTATCTCGTCCAGACAAGACGCGATAAGTCGAACCCAGAAGTTCGATTTGCTTGCCGCCGAACTACCGGGTAAGTGTAGACCTACCCCTACTCTCTCCCTGTGTTCCCTCCTCCTGTCTCTAAAGTAGAGAGTGGCTACAGACTTTATCACTGCAGCCATTTCTGTTGCCAGCTTCCTGGTGAACACTCCTTCAGAGGGGCTTTGCCAAAAAGCCAGAATCCTCAGCTAAGGCCACAGTTTCCATAGCAACAGGCTCAGCTTCCATTTTGCAATCAGGCGCAGGCCATGAGACCACTGAGTCAGGAGCCATAGAACCAGTAATACCATCTCTCCCAGGTTGTAAAGGGGGCACTGACCCCCCAGAACCAACATCCCAGAGACAGCTGGAGCCTGTTGAGAGACAGTCTCTGTCACAACCACCCCACCTTGTGCTTTACTCTCAAACCCCCACATTCCCAGGCACTGGGTCACCAAGCAGTCTTCTTAGGGCACCGATTAACCAAATGTCTCAGACTACCACAACAAAAACAGGTGCTGGCCTCAGAGGCAACAAACTCAGCATAATCAAACACCCTAATCCTATACTTCAGGTAAACTTAAAACTTTGGAAGCATTGTTTAATAGCATATAAACTTCCCTATGAAAGGGCAAGACATGCCAAATCTCTAGAAGCCTCCTAATAGGGCTGGTGATCTTACCATAACTCACCAGGTCTCTAGCCAGTTGCCCATTTTCTAAAAAAGGAGGAACATTAGTGATAGTGACTTTAACAGCAGGTTAAAGTTGCAAGGGGCACTACAGGGACAAAAATACCCTGCACAAAATCGCCTCAACAAAGCTAATGAGGCAACAAACACAACAGCCTTGCTCATGCTGGAGGCATACCTCACATTTATAAACCCAATTACCTTTCCCACAACTGGAACACACTCCTCCGCAGAGGCAGTCTGGAGGCAAAACCTGCAGCCTATGGCTGCAGGTTAAACCCTCACAATCCACAATAAATGGAGGTCGCTGTCATCCCTGCCAGCCCCAAGGGCAGGAAGACAGACTGCTAAAAAAGTGAAATCCTGAAATTGAACCCATAACAACCACAAAAGTAAACAAACATACAATAAACCTCAAACCCCATTTCCCCAACAGAAAGAAACACAGAGAACAGCAAAACACACCCACTCTCAGTCTCACTCCCCCAGTCCTCTGAGAGAGAGAGAGAGCAAGCAAGAGAGAGATCTACCCCAGAATGCCGGGGGGAGATAGCCTAGATGCTTGATAGATTGATATGTACCCACCCCAGAAGACAGTAGGGTTAGTAAGAGGCAAGAGCTCAGGTGTTAAGATACTCACCTGGGATGTACGGTTACAAAGTAGCAGCCGTGTTAGTCTGTATCTGCAAAAAGAACAGGAGTACTTGTGGCACCTTAGAGACTAACAAATTTATTTTAGCATAAGCTTTCGTGGGCTACAGCTCACTTCTTCAGATGCATAGAGGGGACTCAAGTTCAAATCCCTTGTTTGAATCATGCAGAGTGCCCTATTCACTGAGCTGTTTCGGGGGTTTTTTCTGTCTCTCATTTTGACCAGAAATTCTACTCTGGACCCGAGAAACCCTCCCAATACCTTTCTGCAAAAAGTTTTGTTTTTGATGATTCAACTTTTTCTGATAAAAGTGTTTCCTAGTTAACTTCCCAAGCAGCTCCTATAACATCTTCTTTAAACATTTAAAATTGTTAGACAGTATATCAAAAAGCAACACAATGAAGCAGCCATTACTATTATCTTTCATATTACTCAAATTACAAGAAATAATAAAATGTCAAAAATGTCAGTATGTGCTCCTGAATTACATTCAGTGGCCTGACTTTTTGTCTAATTTAAATCTGAAGTTCCTGCTAATTTGTATCTGGAGTGTGGTTGAACATAGACTCATAGACTTTAAGGTCAGAAGGGACCATTATGATCATCTAGTCTGACCTCTCGCATGATGCAGGCCACAAAGCCGTCCCAACCCTTTCCCTTGACTCTGCTGTTGAAGTCCCCAAATCCTGTGGTTTAGAGACTTCAAGTAACAGAGAATCCTCCAGCTAGCGACCCCCGCCCCATGCTGCGGAAGAAGGCGAAAAACCTCCAGGGCCTCTGCCAATCTACCCTGGAGGAAAATTCCTTCCTGACCCCAAATATGGCGATCAGTAGAACCCCGAGCATGTAGGCAAGACTCTCCAGCCAGACCCTCATTGGCCACTGATACTATTTACCAGCGATGGCACACTGTTCATTTGACCAAAATCATGTTATCCCATTAAACCATTCCCTCCATAAACTTATCTAGTTTAATCTTAAAACCAGACAGGTCCTTCGCCCCCACCGTTTCCTTCGGAAGGCTGTTCCAATATTTCACCCCTCTGACGGTCAGAAACCTTCGTCTAATTTCAAGCCTAAACTTCCCCACGGCCAGTTTATAGCCATTCGTTCTCGTGTCCACATTAGTACTGAGCTGAAATAATTCCTCTCCCTCCCTGGTATTTATTCCTCTAATATATTTAAAGAGAGCAATCATATCCCCCTTCAGCCTTCGTTTGGTTAGGCTAAACAACCCGAGCTCCTCGAGTCTCCTTTCATACGACAGGCTTTCCATTCCTCTGATCATCCTAGTGGCCCTTCTCTGTACCCGTTCAAGTTTGAGTTAATCTTTTTTAAACATCGGAGACCAGAACTGCACACAGTACTCCAAATGAGGTCTCACCAGTGCCTTGTACAACGGAAGCAGCACCTCCTTATCCCTACTAGATATACCTTGCCTAATGCATCCCAAGACCGCATTGGCTTTTTTCACTGCCACGTCACATTGTCGACTCATAGTCATCCTGCGGTCTACCAGGACTCCAAGGTCTTTCTCCTCCTCCGTTACTTCTAACTGATGCGTCCCCAGCTTGTAACTAAAATTGTTGTTAGTCATCCCTAAGTGCATCACCTTACACTTTTCACTATTAAATTTCATCCTATTTCTGTTACTCCAATTTACAAGGTCATTCAAGTCTCCCTGCAGAATATCCCGATCCTCCTCCGAATTGGCAATACCTCCCAACTTTGTGTCATCCGCAAACTTTATCAGCCCACTCCTACAATTGGTTCCGAGGTCAGTAATAAATAGATTAAATAAAATCGGTCCCAAAACCGAACCTTGAGGAACTCCACTGGTGACCTCCCTCCAACCTGACAGTTCACCTTTCAGTACGACCCGCTGCAGTCTCCCCATTAACCAGTTCCTTATCCACCTCTGGATTTTCATATCGATCCCCATCTTTTCCAATTTAACCAATAATTGCTCGTGCGGTACCGTATCAAACGCTTTACTGAAATCAAGGTATATTAGGTCCACCGCATTTCCCTTATCTAATAAGTCTGTTACTTTCTCAAAGAATGAGATCAGATTGGTTTGGCACGATCTGCCCTTGGTAAAACCATGTTGTAATTTGTCGCAATTGCCATTGACCTCAAGGTCTTTAACTACTTTCTCCTTCAGAATTTTCTCCAGGACCTTGCACACTACAGATGTTAAACTGACAGGCCTGTAGTTACCCGGGTCACTTTTTTTCCCTTTCTTGAAAATAGGAACCACATTAGCTATTCTCCAGTCTAACGGTACCACCCCCGAGTTTAAAGATTCATTAAAAATTATCGCTAAGGGGCCTGCTATTTCTCGCGCCAGTTCCTTCAATATTCTTGGATGAAGATCATCCGGTCCGCCCGACTTAGTCCCGTTAAGGTGTTCAAGTTTGGTTTCTACCTCGGATATAGTAACCCCCGCTCCTGTATCCCCCTCTGTCACGTTGCCAATATTCCTAATCCCTTCATTGGCCTCATTGAACACCGATGCAAAGTATTCGTTTAGATATTGTGCCATGGCTAGATTATCCTTAATCTCCACTCCAGCTATAGTCTTCAGCGGTCCCACTTCTTCTTTCTTTGCTTTCTTCCTATTTATATGGCTATAAAACCTCTTACTATTGCTTTTAATTCCCCTCGCAAGGTCCAACTCTACACGGCTTTTGGCCTTTCTCACTCCATCTCTACATGCTCTGACCTCAATAAGGTAAGTTTCCTTACTGATCGCTCCCCTCTTCCACTCTTTGTACCCTTTCTGTTTTTTCCTAATCGCCCCTTTGAGACGGTCGCTCATCCAGCTCGGTCTAAATCTCTTGCTTACTAACCGTTTTCCCTTTTTCGGGATACAGGCCATATGAGCCATAGTTCACTTTGCTTCCCTTTTACAAAATTTAAATTAAGAAAAATACAGCATGTTTTGAGTCAGTATTGAAGGAAATGAAAAAAGTGCCATTAACAAAAAGGGTGTGTGTGTGTGTGTGTGTGTGTGTGTGTGTGAGAGAGAGAGAGAGACAGGGAGGGGGAGGGCAAAATTGGTGAGGGAGGAGTCTTGGTGGCGGGGCGGGGTTTATCTAGGCATCAGGCAGCTTCCATTCCAGGAGGTTTCTTACTCCTCAAGCAGCCCCAGTCCCTTCCTAATCAGGGCCCCAGACACCTGTGATGCTAGGCAAATTGCACAGTGGCTCCCTCTGCTGGGAGGAGGCCCAAATTACAGCCAGCCGCTCTGTGAAATATCTGTCTATTTCTTCCCTATGTTGTTTTCTTCATCATCTTCAGCTGGAAATATTGAGCTTAATTGTCCCGGGTGTTTTTGTGGATACTTCAAGGGCAGAGGGATACATAGACACTCACCCTCCATTAGACCCCTGTTCATGGACAGAGGAGAATTGCAATCCCTGAACTACATTGCTCCCTGCTAGCACATCTGGAGTGCAAATTATCATAAAGGGGCCAAGAAAGAAGTGGTCATTAGCTCTGTCTCTCCTCTGCACTGGTCAACAGAGCTGTCCTCCTGACGATGGAGAATATGTTTTCACTGCGTTGTTAATTTGGATGATTTGGCACCTGAGTCTAAGCACCTGGGTTAGCCCAGCCCAGGCGTGAGCGTTCCTGCAGCAAAGCCATGCTAATGTTACTGTGTCCTTACTATTTCTGCACTTGCCCATGTGTGTCTGGGGCATATCCCATGGTTCTTTGTGCTGAGATGCCCTGGGATTCTTTCCCAGACACTTGTGTCAATTACAGGGGAACTTGTTTGTCCTTTGGGGAGAATTGTGGGAAGGGCATTGATTGGAGGACAGTCAGCATTCAAGTGATTTTGCCTGCATCATCACTGTAGAGTAGGTGGGTTCCAGCCCACGTGACAGCAGTATCCAGGTTCTAACCCATACCCTAGTCAAGTAAACTAGCCTGTGCATAAAGCACCTGCAAACCTGTGTTCAGGTGAGAGCCTGGGTTAACTGTGTAGTGAAGTCAGACAGTTATAGTGTTTCCTAGTTTACATCTTATTTAGGGCCTGATCTAATGCCTGTAGAAGTCAGTAGAAAGACTCTCATTGACTTTCGTGGACTTTGGATCAGGCTCTAAGGGAACTATAAACAGTCATAATAGTTGATCATGCCAAGGTATTTATATGGAAAAAAAACAAAATACAAACAAAGGGTCAGCTAAATCTGTTTAAGGGCTGGTCTAGACTGGAAAATTGACCAGACTAGCTATTCTAGAATAGCTCCCTGTGTGCATGTTCTTATTCTACAATAGACAAGCCCTAACTAAGTTTGAAAATATACATAATGATGCAATATAATGCTAGCCTGATGCGTGGAATATGAAAAACCTTGAAAAGATTAGCAGAAGAAGAGGCTGATAAAGGAAATTTTATTGTACTTGTTATTTAGAAACAATTCACTAAACTGATAGAGGATTTATAAATAGCAGACCAATCAGATCAAGGTTTAGGGATCAAGGACAGTACAGAACATCTTTGTAAATGTGTTTTACGTAATTTGACATTAACCTAAAATGGTAAAGTTTTGCAGACTCTGTAGGTCCTTAGTTACACATCAGCTGTAACAGACACATCTGTTTAAATCTTAATATATGCCAAAACACACTTGTTGCCTTCGGGTAAAAACTGTCTCGCCAGTATAAGTTAACAAGTAATTATTGTTTGCTGAGCTGCATCAATTGATGGGTGATCCATTGCTGTGAAAGTAGTTAACTGACTTTTTTAAGGAACAGTCTTTTTTTCTGTGGTCTTTCTAATGTTATGGAAACTCTGACAAAATCTTTCCAACAATAGATTCTTCTTAAGGTCATGATCCTGCAAACACTTATACAGGTATATAACTTTACTTGCATTAGGCTCGTTAGGATTTCTCCTGCAAGTAAGTTTATACTGATAGATAAGGGTTTGCAGAATCAGGCCCTAAGTTTGCCTTTTTAAAAGGTTTGGTGATTAGAAATCAGGGCAGATCTTTGTTTAGGAGGTTTGTTGGTTGCTATGTTTTAAGAATGTAAAGATATATTTTCCTGAGCATGGTAATTATTTTATAATCGTAAGTATGTTACACCTTACACATTTCACAATGGCAGAGTTGTGTGATGTTTCCCCACAAAGAGTTGTTCTAGGGCTATGTTTACATTAAGATTTAAATAGATGTCTCCATTACTGCCTGCCAGCGGAAATACAAGCACGTATCTTTTAAAATCAGCTGCAGTTCATCGAGGCCCACTAACAATAGCTGATTTTCAACACCCAGGATATTATTAGCCTGTTACATCTGTGGACAAGATTGTGGGCAGGATTGTGCCATAGCAAAATTTTAGTGCCATATTCTGCCAACCTGTATGCTGAGTGGTAGGTAAGGTCCTGATCCTGCAAACATCTATGCACATGAATAACTTCATTTGCATGGGTAGCATCAGTGTAACTACTAACGTGAGCAAATGTACTCATGCATAAATGTTTGCAGGATTGGGCCCTTATTTTGGAAGGAAGTCCCATTGAAGTTAGTGTCATATTTGATTTTAATAATGGGAAAGGTATTCCACTGAAACACTAAGGGCCACATTCTGCTCTTAGGTACACACATGCAACTACTACAAAAGTTAATGGGAGCTCTACTCATGTGTCTGTCAGGGGCAGCATTTCACTTTAAATAGTTTTCAGGAAATTATTCCATTAACAGAGAGAAAGAGAGAGAGGCTTTAGAATAAGAACAAAACTATTATCCCTACGTTCCTTATTTGATATTAGAAGAGAAAACTCTTTCTGGGGCTCTTGTCAAGTGACACTTCCTTCCTTCTTTATGGTAATGAAAAAGTGGTTTTTGTTTCAATTGCTAAATAAGTGTATAGATTCACCAATTCACCCTCTCAGTGAACATATGTACGCTGATTTCACTGGATTTTTCATAGGCTAAGTCTGGAAAATATTGTTGTCATCTTGTGTCAAAATATTGACAGTACATTGGGGGATTACCTAAAGGGGAAGTCTTTTAATGCAGGTTCTCCAGAATGTTACCTTACCCTGTCCTGAATGCCATCTATCTAAATTAATCTTTAAAACAGAATATCCTCCCAAGTCTGTAATATGGGCGTGTAATTTAGGAATGGAAGTGACTGGGTTGATGACTTCGAGCAGTATGTTGTCAGCACCCAAGGATAATTTGTCTTTTTTGTCTATTTGAGTACTGTGTAATGTTTGGGTGTTCACTAGTGGCAAATGTCAGGGGGTGAGAAACAATCAGGATATTGGTCAACTCTGCCCACATGAAACAACACCCCCTGAAGGCTGTTGGTTAGAAGACACATGCTAGGATCTTGGAACTTATGATAGTTTTCATAAAGTTCATGAATCTCTTACCAAAATGAAAATGTATCTGTGACGGCGGTTCATAGTGCAATCCAGACTGATAAGAGGTTGTGTCACCATGTGCCCTGCAATCCTGGGAGCCTTGCAATGCTCTACTGCTGGAGCTCCCAGCCTGAGATCTCACAGCCAGCTTTCAAGCATGCAGGTCACACTCTGAGTGTCTGTGTGGTAGACAGCCCTGGTTCAGCAGCTCTGCCCCAGCAACCTGTCTATTGCCCCATAGACCCAGTGTGGCATACTTTTTGCTGACTGTGGACGTCCCAGGCAGAGATGTACAATAGCAAGGCATTGGGAAGCACTCAGAGTTACAGTGTAAGAGGTGACACAACTCCTCACCAGTCTGGATTGCATCCCAGAATGTAACAACATCTAAGTGCCAAACATAAAATTCCAATTTACCCTGTCAAATGCTTTCTCTGCTTCTGTGGAGATGAAGAGAGTGGATGTGCTCTAAATTATCCTATTGATAAGGCTGATTAGTTGTCAGATATCATTGCCAGAAAACTGCTATTAACATAACTCCCTGGGCAGGAGCTGTTAAAGTGTGAATGACCTGTAGCTGAACAGCTAAGACCTTGGCCCAGATGCTTATACCTATGTAGATAAGTGATATGGGTTTACAGGAAGCACAAAGCTCAGGGTCTTTGCTTTTTTGTGTGAGAGAGAGTGAATGGATTTCAACCTTCAGTGTTCCCACAGGGAAGACTCTGCTCCTAATACTGTGGGACGGGAAAAAGAGCAAAGCTGAGGTGATAACATATAAAATTTCACTTTAGATCATCCAGTTCTGGGGCTATATCCACTGCCATGATCTTGGTTGCTTGCTGAAGTTCTTCACCATCTAAGAAGAAGTATTCCACGGCTTATAATTTAGGGAGTTCTGCAGCTACAATGAGATGGATCTACTCTGTGTGATGAAAGTTGTGTCCTATGTGTATGGTTTAAAAGCTTCAGAATCTTTATTGATATCAAAATGAGTGAAAATATTGTGCCATTAGACGTGCTGGAAAAAAGCAACACCACATAGAATCATAGATTATTAGGGTTGGACGAGACCTCACGAGGTCACCTGGTCCAATCCCCTGCTCAAAGCAGGACCAACACCAACTAAATCATTCCAGCCAGGGCTTTGTCAAGCCAGGCCTTAACAACCTCTATAAATGGCGATTCCACCACCTCCCTAGGTAATCCATTCCAGTGCTTCACCACCCTCCTAGTGAAATAGTGTTTCGTAATATCCAACCTAGACCTCCCTCACTGCAACTTGAGACCATTGCTTCTTGTTCTGTCATCTGCCACCACTGAGAACAGCTGAGCTCCATCCTCTTTGGAACCCCCCTTCAGGTAGTTGAAGGCTGCTATCAAATCCCCCCTCACTCTTCTCTTCTGCAGACTAAATAAGCCCAGTTCCCTCAGCCTCTCCTCATAAGTCATGTGCCCCAGCCCCCTAATTATTTTCGTTGCCCTCTGCTGGACTCTCTCCAATTTGTCTACATCCCTTCTGTAGTGAGGGGACCAAAACTGGACACAATACTCCAGGTGTGGCCTCACCAGTGCCAAATAGAGGGGAATAATCACTTCCCTCGATCTGCTGGCAATGCTCCTACTGATACAGCCCAATATGCCATTAGCCTTCTTGGCAACAAGGGCACATTGCTGACTCATATCCAGCTTCTCGTCCACTGTAATTCCCATGTCCTTTTCTGCAGAATTGCTGCTTAGCCAGTTGGTCCCCAGCCTATAGAAGTGCATGGGATTCTTCCTTCCTAAGTGCAGGACTCTGCACTTGTCCTTGTTGAACCTCATCAGATTGCTTTTGGCCCAATCCTCCGATTTGTCCAGTTCACTCTGGACCCTATCCCTACCCTCCAGCCTGGGAGCTCTCCTCCCAGCTTAGTATCATCTGCGAACTTGCTGAGGGTGTAATTCATCCCATCATCCAGATCATGGGATAAGTCAAAGTAGTCTATTTTTTGTTTTAAAGTAAGGAGAAGGGTATTTGGTTTTGCACAACCACATTAAATTTCAGAATATGGACCTGTCTGCTCTGGTTAAATGGTTGTAATATTAACAGGATATGGTGTTCAAAGTAATTCATCTCTTTCTCTAGATTCAATTGAATAAACAATTGGAATGTCAGTTTCCCTGCCAGCTAGGCAATCAGAACCCCATAGGGCATGTCTGCACTTGAAACTTGTTGCAGGTTTTGTGTATCCACATTAAGCGATCCACAACAACTGTTGGGTGAGTGGTTTGTATTCACCATATTCAGAGGGGTAGCTGTGTAAGTCTGTATCCACAAAAACAACGAGGAGTCCGGTGGCACCGTAAAGACTAACAGATTTATTTGGGCTCGGGTGACCAGAGAGCAAATGTGAAAAATCGGGACGGGGGAGGAGGGGTAATAGGAGTTTATATAAGAAAAAGACCCAAAAATCGGGACTATCCATGGGTAAAAAACCCACTTCTGAAGTGAGATCCCAGGCTGGGAGCTCCAGCAGTAGAGCACTGCAAGGCACCCAGGATTGCAGGGCACATGGTGACACAACCTCTTATCAGTCTGGATTGCACCATGAACCGCCGTCACAGATGCATTTTCATTTTGGTAAGAGATTCATGAACTTTATGAAAACTATCATAAGTTGCAAGATCCTAGCATCTGAAGAAGTGGGTTTTTTACCCATGAAAGCTTATGCCCAAATAAATTTGTTAGTCTTTAAGGTGCCTTGTTATTCACCATACTGTTGTTCTCCAGTTACGGGACTTTTAGTTTGTATTGTTGCGGCCAGACAGCACTGCAAAGTTTTGAAATAAGCACTCAGCTTCTAAGTAGACATCCCATGGTGCATTGCTCCACTGCTGTACTGTGTGCATTCAGGGATTTTTTGCACTGTGCAATGTGAGAAACGACTGAAATTTGGGGGGTTGGGATCAAATTAAATAATTCCTATGATTCCTCTCCTTTCATGCCATCATCTGTTTGGTTTTTATGCGTGCAGCTATCAAGGAGGTGCTGTCATTCCAGGTCATCTGGCTGGGCAAAATACAGGAGTTTATTAATTGGTTTCCATGGTTGGGGTTCCCCAGTTGTGGCGACACATACCTATTTTGATGGGACACATACCTATTCTTTGCTCTCCCATACCAGGTCTCAGAGTTCATCAACAGAAAGGCCATTTCACCCTGGTGCTGCAAGGTTTGCTTGATTACAGTGGAAAGATCCATGATCCAGGAACTTTAGAAAATTTGAACTGTTTTCTCCAATGAGAATAGAAACATTTACTCCGATGGTCATTGCAGACATTGATGTTGTTGCCATTCTTCCAGTCATCTGGGAGATGCTGCTTATGCCAGGGAAACAGAGCTTTTTACTTGGATGAGAAAAAGGAGCTGTTTAACTGTATCCTGAGTATTTGTAGAATGACATTGGAATGTGCATTTGGGAGATTAAGAGGTAGATGAAGGAGCCTGTTGTTAGGGTTCGGGGCGGATGAGATATCTGCCTCTTTATGATAGCTGCTTGTTGTGTTTTGCACAACCTTTTGTGAGAGCAAGGGAGAGAGCCTTGCGGCTGTATGGGAGGAGGAAGTGGACAGATTTGTTGAATGTTTTGAACTGCCAGAGAGGCGACCTCTATAGAAAGCTGTAACTACTCAGGGGCACACAGTCAGCGATACAGTTTGCTACTAACTTGAGTGTTGGGGCTGCATGTGAACTAGGTATTGCTTTTGTATAAGGCTTTAATCATGATTACTGCATAGCTACATGTGTATGTGCAGTGGTGCAAGGATTTTATCATGCTTCATATGTGCATTTTATCACACTTTATGTGAGGATTTAAGTATAGTAAATGTGTGGATTTTATGACAATGAAGCTAGACATTTCAGTGAATTGTATAAGACTCAAAACCATAAATGTAAAGATATTTTCAATGATTTCTTAATAAATAACAGTGAACACACCATGTTCAAGGTTTAGAACAGTAAAAAATTGAGTTGAACACACACAATGCTGTGCAAAGTTAAGCCATTTAAAAGTAATGATAATTTTAAAAGTTGCATGCAGACAAGTTTGTGCTTTCAAAGCCCTGTGCTTATGGTGGATTGTTTGTCTTTCCATCATCCCCAGTGGCTGTGATGTGCTAGCAATTTCCCTGTCCTTTAGGAACTCAGTTCAGCACCTCTGTCCATGGTTACCGCAACATGTCCGGTGCTTTGGGGAAAAGAGAGAAAAAGGACAGCTAGTTTTTGTCCAATGTATAGTCTCTATGGCAACAATGAAAAAATATTGCTTTTTCCTAGATTTTTGGAATTCCAGGAGAAGAGATGAAAAGGAAAGGAGGGAGAAAGAGAGGAGTGAGGAATCATGAAGAAGAGAGGAAATATGTTGGGTTATTTTAGTCTTTTAAAATGCCCCTCTCCCCAAAGAATCTCAGGGAAAACAGTAATCTTTTATAGTTTTTATAATAGAAGTTTGATTTGTACTTCTTAAATAGCCTGCTTAGGCATTTAAGCTAAAATATAAAAAATTAAAGTAGCCATGATTAAAAATTATTTAAAACATGTAGCTAGACCAGTTATTTTAACCTTCTGCTGACATTGCTACTGTGAAAAATTAAGCTATTTTATGCTAGTGGATTTGGTGTTTTAAACATACACTGTACATATACCCCACTTCCATTCCTAGAGGGTAGGAAGCATGCCCAGCCACACTACAGAATTTATACAAAGTTCTTTCCACAGATTGTAGAGAAACTGGAAAAGATCCAGAAGTGAGTGACAAAGTGATCAAAGGGATGGAATAAAAGCCATATGACTAAAGGCTGAAGGAACTGGGTATGGTTAGTTTGGAAAAAGAGGAGATTAAGGGTTGACATGATAACAGTCTTCAGATACTTGAAAGGCTACCATTAAAAAGATGGAGAAAAGTAGTTCTCTTTTCTACAGAGGGCAGGACAAGAGGCAATGGGTTCAAACTACAGCAGAGCAGATTTAGATTAAATCTCAGGAAAATCTTCCTAACAGTAAGAACAGTAGGACAATGAAACAGACTGCCTCATGAGGTTGTGGAAGCCCCTTCACTGGTGGTTTTCAAAAGGAGGCTTGATAGCCATCTGTCTTAGATGGTTTAGACACAACAAATCCTGTATCTTGGCAGGGGTTAGACTAGATGACTCTAGTAGTCCCTTCTAACCCTATGATTTTATCTGTCCAAATGTCTGTATTCTAGAATTAGTAAATGAATTATATGTTCCAGTGAACATCAAGAAATGGGTACTGACATGTCTATTGGTTGCAAAATATTTAATACTCAAAATGAAAATCAAATACACCTCTAGTTTATTCAGCATGATAGAGAGAATTGTCAAACACAGCTTTGATGGAGAAAATAACTTTACATTGCAAATAGAAAAATTACACTAAAATTTGGTATCCCATAGATGCATTTGTGCAGTTGTGATATAACAAGGATCATATATGATATAATACTGAAACAACATTTGTAGATACTATTTTAAACCAGTGTAAACTGATCTTGAGGTCATGCACTGGGCTGATCCTGTGTAAAAATTAAAAAACGAACAAACCAAACCAACAAGAAAAAAGTGCTAAAAGCATAAAGCAAAATACTTTAATGTTTTATTCTTTCATTGATTCTAATAGGTATTGCATTAATTTAAATATCTTACTCATTGTATAGTATTTTCTTTATTTTTTTCTTAAATTACCAATGAGAGAATTTTTTAAAAGAGAAAAGTACTGGCCTTTTAAATGCTTACATTAAATAAGACACATTTAAAACTAATTTGATCCCCTCCCTCATTTAGAGTTCACGTGAAAGGATTTATGAACATTAGGAATGAAACTAACGTAGCCCTAATTATACCGTATTTAACTTGACAGTTTGGGTTTGGATGTTCTTAAATCACTTAGCTGTTTTTGAAGTCTCACCTTTAAAGGCTTACATTTTTCTAGTTTAGCTATTTTTATAGACATCACATCTTTATACCATATGGCAGAACTGTTCTTTTCCTACACTAGAGAGACAAGGTGGATGAGGTAATATTTTTATTGGACCAATTTCTGTTGGTGAGAAGGACAAGCTTTCAAGCTACACAGAGCTCTTCAGATCTGGGAAATGTACTCAGAGTGTCACAACTAAATACATGGTGGAACAGATTGTTTAGCATAAGTAGTTAACACACATTTCAAGGGACCATTCAAGTCAAAGTGGCTAGTTAACACCTCTCCAGTGACAGGAGGAGGAAAAAATGCACCACAAAATCAATGATATACTTGAGATACATTGGTGATATTTTCATCCTCTGGACAGATGACCTAAACTCCCTTATAAAATTCCACCATGACTTCAACCACCATCATCCATCAAACTCTCTCTAGAACACTCTCACAGCAGAGTTAACTTCCTGAACACCACAATCAGCTTTAACAACGGAACCCTATGGACATCTATATACAAGAAACCCATGGATCACCACACTTATCTTCACAGATCCAGTAGTCACCCTGTGAAGGGACACACACTCACTCTGGTGGAGAGGAGACTAATGAACTCGTCTGGGCTATTCAAAATTAATGGTGCACCCGCAGGACTTCTTCTGCCTGGAGGGTGAGGAGTTTAAAAAAGGGAAACCTGCCAAAGGAAGGGGTGGTGAGCAGGAAGAGGGCTGCTTCACTTCAGGGATTACAGACAACAAAGATAGGTCATCTGAAAAGGAGACAGTTGCAGGCTATACTAGTCTTGAAGCTGCACAGACCAGCTGTAAAGCAGTATGCCCCAAGCAGAGGGGCAGAAGGTAGGCCCCACTAAGGGGTAATAGACGCCGATAGACCAAGCTCATAGACCTAATCCAGAAAGACTTCCTGACAGACAGGCAATCTTTGCCCTTCTTTGTTTTCACCCAGGTTCCCCTCTCTCATAAGGGAAAGAGAGGGGAGAGGACTGTTTCTTTTGCCTGTTTGTGTAATTCAGTAACATCTCATGTACTATGAATTGGGGAGGGGTCTTGGACCAAGAAACACACCAAGAAATCTGTTATTTACAACCAGACACTTGGATACCACAGAAGATGCTCTGAGGAAAAGTCCGCGATACACACCTTAACATTCTTAAAACCACCTTCAAACAAGGACACTCTGTACTGTACTCTATACTGGTTCACCAACCAGTTATCAAGTATAAACTTGTCAGGCACTGTAACAGCCTGAGCAGGGAGTCACAGACAGTTCCATTGGGTACTCCAATCTATCTCACCACCTAGGTGAACATACTTTTGTGATATACTGGACCCTTACACCAAGAATCAGAGCAGTATTCAGATTACTCTCTGTCCCAAAGAACCAGTCACTTACCTCAGGTCAATTGCACCTTAGATCTCACACCAATGATGATGCTTGTAGCCAATCAAATAATAAGTGATATAAAGATTTATTAACTAAGAAAAGGAAATTAGAGTTATTTACAAGGTTAAAGAAGGTAAACATATATAACAAATGAGTTTATAATCTTAAATTTCAAAAGTTAATAAAAGTTCTATAATAAGCAAGCTCTTATGTCCTTTAGGGCTAATCCAGGCTAAGTAGCTGGGGATGTCTTGCTTATGCCTAGAAAAAAAAACTCAGAGTCCAAGCAGCATAGAGGAAAAACAGTTCCTTCTGTTTGGGGTTCTTATCCCCCTCCTGACATGTACTCCAAGCTGCAAATTAGGCTGATGGTAGGAATCCATTTGCATGATTCATCTTCACTTGGAGAGAGCAGAACAACAAAGTATTTTGTCCTCTTCAATGTCCCACAATAGTTCATTTGGTGTTGATCGGTCTTTCCTGTTAGGAAGGATGTAACATCTTCTGTTGAAGACCAGCATTTCACATTTCTTACTGTCTCTCTCCTGTCTGGTGATTTACATAGTCACAGAGGCTCACAATACAGCTGCTCAAATATTACCTTACAATATGGGATACAGATGTTCTGAATGAGATTAATGCAGGCAGGAACTCACTTGCATTCAATAAAGTCAAAACACTACACACATTCTTATAATGCTAGTACGTGTTTTAACAATACTAACACAGAGATGAGCCGGACGTAGGGCAGGTCTACACTAATACTTAAGTTGATCTAACTTACATTGCACAGGAGTGTGAAAAAGCCCCCTCCCCCCGAGTGATGCAATTTTCACACTGTCCACACTTGTGCTATGTCACTTCTTGCTGAGATGGAGTAATTATGCCGAAGGGATAGCACATCTTCACCAGACGCACTACAGAGGTTCAGCTGTGTCATGGAACAGGCCACCCAAATACCCCGAGAGAATCTGCTTCAGTACAGAAGTAGGACCCTTTCTGACCACACACCCCTACTTCTCACCTATTGCTCCACACCATATGGGGTAGCATTAAACAATTGCAACACATACTTGATGGCGACCACATCTTGAAAGAAATCTTTCCCAAATCCCTTCTTCAAACAACTCCCCCATCTCTCCAAGTTTATCATCAGAAGCAAGCACAGTCCAGGACCCACCACCTCCAAGTCACAGCAGACCGTGCCACAACAGGTGCAAAACCTGCAGACATATTTCCACTGCTGTGATGATCAATAACCCTGAGAACACACCTTTCAAGATCCATGGGTCCTACCCATGCCTATCACAACATGTGGTATACCTCATCTGGTGCAGTAAATGCCCCAATAACAACTCTGTTGGTGAAATGAGACAATCACTATGCTCTCAGATGAACTCACGTAGAAAAATGATATGACAGAAACACTGTATCATCCATAGCAGACACTTTTCATAAAACATTTACTCCATATATGACCTCTCAGTCCTTGTCCTCAAAGGACACCTACAGAAAACTGTCAAAAAATGAGCCTGGGCTGGGACCTTAAATTCATAACTTGGCTAGACACTAAAAATCCTGGACTTAATAGAGACCTGGATTTATGGCTTATTACAGTGATCTATAACCTTCCCCGCCCCATTTTCCACTCTCTTATTATTGCAGAAGTCATAACTGGCCACACTGAATGGTCGGTCCCTTGAAATATGTGTTAACTACTTATGCTAAACAATCTGTTCCACTTTGTATTTACCTGTGACACTCTCCGTACATTTATTAGACCTGAAGAAGAGCTTTGTGTAAACTAAAAATCTTGTCTCACCAACAGAAGTTGGTCCAACAAAAGATTTTACCTCAGCCCCATTGTCTCTCTAACAAGCTGGGATCCATATGGCTACATTTTTTCCTAAATTGGTTTTATTTCTCATGAGTATTGTTCTGAATCATTGGATACTGTTTTTACTTCAGAAAAAAGTTAGAAATACATTAATCTAATTATTGTTTTGATAGGAATCTTAATAAAAATGTGTAAGATACAAGTTTTCCAGAGTTCAGCTCTTTTGTGGCTTCCATTATTTTCTCAGCCTGCTATGCTTTTTTCATATCCCTCATTACCATTTCAGTACCTTCAGCCTTTTTGTGAGCCTTTTCTAGCGAGAGAAGATCATAAACAAATGAACCTTATCTTTTCTAACTTCCTCCTTGACCCAGGCCTTCCATTTCTGAAATTAGTATGCATGCTTTCCCTTTCCTCTTGCCTTGACTATTGCATGTCTCTGCCCGTTTGCCTCTCCAGAGCCCAGCACATGCAGACTGCCTCTATTCACTTTCTCATATATACAAAGAAATGCAATATCAACTCCATCCTCAAGCAACTTTATTTCTATTCTAACTCCCCATTTATTTTAGGATTCTGTTCAAATTTGTCCTCTCATTATTAAAAGCTATCATGGACTTGCTAAAAGATGCTCTCTATTTCCCCCTAGTGTTCTGGTTGTCGAACACTGGCCTCCTTTCTGTCCAGTCAGAAAATCTTGTACCATTTGGTGTGAAAGACTTCTTTCCTCTTATTATCTGGAAAAGCCTTCCTGTGGTTTTTCACTTCATTGACTCTCCCACTCATTTCATATCTCATCCTTTCCCCCTTGACTATACCTGTCAAATGCTCTCTCTTTCTGACATTATTGAGCACTGTATGTGTATTATTTACAATAACTCTGAAGAATTTTTAGGTACTGTTTATGTGATAAAAAACATTAAACTACAATGCAATTACATTTTGCATAACTTATAGGATTGCCAACATTGTATTTAATAAAGAAGAGACTGTTTTCTTAGCACTCCTGCCCTACCCATCCTCCCAATATTATTATTATTATTTATTATTATAATCATTGATAATAATAAGCAGTACTCACCTACATTCACCAGGGGTACTTCTTGCTGCTTTTTTGCAGCACTCAGCAACTCCCGATCTTGTTGTACAGAGATGAAACAATAAGGGACGTCCCTTGTAATAAGGGACTGTTGGCAATCCTAGTAACACACTACTCTGTGTGATATGATGCAGACACTTTGTCCACTAGGTTATGTGGCCTTTACATAATTTATGTAGTCTTAAATTAACCTCAGGAAGTCTCCCTTATTATTTTCTGAATACAATAGAAACATATTGGGCCAAATATTACTCTCAGTATATTTTTGCAATCTAACCCAGCTAACAGTAAAGTCATGTAGGAAACTAAAAGTAGAATATTGCCCTGTAAGAATGATAACATCAAAGACAAATTTGCACTTATTAAAGGAAAAAATAAATTGAATATTCAAGTACAAAGGCTACAGTATCAAGAATCTGCTCTGAGGCATATATGTACTGAAGTGGAAACCTCAGATATACTACCAAGGATAGAATTCGGTCTAAATATTATTTCCCAGTGCATACTGAAGCGTATGTGAATTCAGAATTTCATACATATCGACTTTAATTCACTGTGCTTTCCTTTTTGAACAAAAATGTTGTTTAAATATCACCCAAAAAGTATTCTGTATTTAAATGAAACAGATAATTCGGGGTTAAATTCTACCCTGAAAACTACACCATGGATGTCAAGAAAGAGCACTATTTCAGGTTGTTTCAGGGCTGACAGTAGCTGGCTCTGCACCAAATAATGTTTATTTCATTATCCATAATGCAATCAGCATGGCTCTTTTTTCGTATAGCCAACAGTTTTGTTTACGATTGGGAATGTGGGTGGCTGGGGGAAAGGGGAGGAAAGGAGGACATTTTAGGCCAAATATATGCACTTTCCAAACACAGATCAGTGGCTGGAATTTGGCAGAACAAATTTCAGTGGACATTGTATTCAGAAACTCTGATTCTTACAATCTCCTCAACAGCGAGCCACATGGCTATCTGTTAAAGAAAGTGACATCAACCTTACCTCATTTATGTAATAAATGCATGGCAGTATATTGTTCTGATTAGTGGAACATTAAAATGTAATTGGTATATTGTATAAGAGGTAATTTTCTTCCTGGTGTAAGAGGGATATCTTGACGATGCATAATAATTCTATTGGGATTTATATCTAGTAATATGACCAGTGTGATCCCGTAATGTTATTAATGACAGATATAAGCCTTGTGCTGCTGTGATGTCTTTGTTAGGATACATGTTAGTCAATTTTTAGATTGATTTAAAAAGTTTTATTTTAATTGTATATGATCCACATTTTTCTATTGGAATGTATGTGCACTTGCTCAGGAATGAATATTGTCCCTTGGGGACAGATGGATTTATATTTGTCTTGCTCTCACTGCAAGTCCTGTATATCGCCAGTTTGTTTGGGAATGTTGTAAGAGAGCTTGTAGCATTTTGTGGTATGTATGCATGTCAGACATATTTCTCGACTGTTTATAGGCTCCTGATGACAAAAACAGTGTCTTGACAGAGTTCATAACTCACATAACTTACTGGCAGTCTGTAAATGAGCCATTGTTTGAGGTGGGTTTTCTACACAAACACGAAAGGACTTCAAATGGTGTTTGTTTCAAGTACCTTGAATTGTGAGTAACTACTTTCTGCAGAATAACAAACGGACAGGTCAAACAAAACAGAAAACCACATCCATGGAGTGAATTTGTTAGTTAACTCTTTCCTTGCCAGAGACTTTTCCCCCCACTCCTTTCAAATAGGGTCATGGACTCATAGAAGATTAGGGTTGAAAGAGACGTCTGGAGGTCATCTAGTCCAACCCCCTGCTCAAAGCAGGACCAATCCCAACTAAATCATCCCAGCCAGGGCTTTGTCAAGCCAGCCCTTAACAACCTCTATGGATGGAGATTCCACCACCTCCCTAGGTAACCCATTCCAGTGCTTCACCACCCTCCTAGTGAAATAGTTTTTCCTAATATCCAACCTAGACCTCCATCACTGCAACTTGAGACCATTACTCCTTGTTCTGTCATCTGCCACAACTGAGAACAGTCTAGCTCCATCCTCTTTGGAACCCCCCTTCAGGTAGCTGAAGGCTGCTATCAAATCCCCCCTCACTCTTCTCTTCTGCAGACTAAATAAGCCCAGTTCCCTCAGCCTCTCCTCGTAAGTCATGTGCCCCAGGCTCCTAATAATTTTTGTTGCCCTCTGCTGGACTCTCTCCAATTTATCCACATCCTTTTGGTCAGTTGATCAAAAAAGGCATCTGCTTCAAAGTAAACCCTAGTTGATAAAAATTAAGAAAAATGTGTTACTTGCCCTCATTATTACCCGTAGCTTCCAGGTCTCTCTCTGTTATTTATGTCCCATCTCCATTTCCCATCAGGCCTTGCTAGGACTCTGGACTCCAGTCCCAGCAGCCTTGGGACAATTCAGCCAGGTATGCTCTCCTGGTTCTCAGAGAGGGAGGTTGCTAGTACAATTAAGAGACACTTTGAGTCTTCACTACTGAATGGGAAAGGGAATGCAACTGGGTCAGCCGCCTGGTCATGACCAGAGGTCAGTCTGCCACACCCTGCCTCCATTTCCTCCCATCAGGGCCCCTTAAGAACTGCACAGTCCACAGTGTTTCAAACAAAATTACCCCTTTTGGGTAGGGGTCTTGTTTATTTAATTTTGGGCATAGTCTCCAATGGCTCTAAATCCTTTCCTCTTGACTAAGGGAACCCTGCAGCACTCCTTCTGGGCTGTTCTTCTCTCTGGTCCCTTTGATTCACCCTTCACTAGTGCCATTTAGGCTGGCAACGAACAGAACTCAAAGATCTCTTTCACCTATTAGTCTAACACAAACACTGAGTCTTTACACCAGGTTTAAACTGGGCCCAGCCCCTCTTTTCCAACAAGGGGCCCGTCTTCCCTCAACTAATTCAACTACCTCTCCCAGGCTTACCTGGCTGGAGCTCAACATCATGGCTCTGGCTTCAAAACTCCCCTGGTGTCAGGGTATTGCCTGCAAGAGTCTTTCTCACTCTACAATTTCCTGACCTTCCCCAAAACCCCCATTCTCTTTTAGCTTTTTATATGGACCTCAGTCCTTCATCATGCCCCTCAAGGCTGCTAACACAGTGCAGATGGGCTGGAGCAGTTCCCTTTTAGGGTATGTCTACACAGCCACTGGAGCAGTTCCCTTTTAGGGTATGTCTACACAGCCGCTGGGAAAGAGTCTTGCAGACCTCGTTCACAGACTCATGCTAGCAGGGCTTGGGGTAGCATACTAACTAGCTGTGTAGACATTAGTTTGACACGTGGGCTGGAGCTCGGGCTCTGAAGTCCACCCCTGCCCCTAGGCTTCAGAGCCAGAGCTCTGGCCCAAACTGGAATGTCTATATTGCTATTTTTAGCGAGCTAGCTTGAGCCCTGCTAACACAAGTCTGTTGTTCTGGGATGTCAGACTTGCTCCCAGCAGCTGTGTAGACATACTCTTAAAGGCCCAGTTTACCCTGTGACAGAGAGTTACAGTCCTTCTGCTCATAAAGTATCATTCTTGTGCCCTAAACGCAGGCTGGAATAAGTGTTTTCCCAAGCCCCAGACTGCCTTCCTGAAACCACTTCCTCAGTGACCAGCTCCTCTTCCTTAAGCTATTGTTTCTGGAACAGCAAAATACTGGTCCAGGAGGGGTCACCCTCCTAAAATCTGAAAAGGCTGGTATAGCCTATTACAAGAATCATTCTGTGTTTGACAGCCAGAACAACGTATCTTGAATAAAAACCAACTGTTAAAAAGTTAGGCATCTACCTGGTTGAACACTGACCATGTGTTTGAATCTTGAATAAGTCTAATAACTTTCTCAATACCAGAGCTGGTGTTTTACACTTAGTAAACCAAAGGAGGATATATGCGTAGTTCACAGGACACAAGGGTCTTCCTATTTTAAGCTATTCTAATATGTATTTTTCTATAAGTGGGGGATCAATTAAAATTATTTTGTATGTAAATTAAAGCGCAGTTCTAATAGGAAAAGTGACTATAAAATGGCATTATGAGTTTCCAGGTTTATTTATTCCATTTCAAGTGTTTTCAGCTTTCACAAATAAAAAGGTATTTTTAATAGTCAGCTCCATCTGGGATCTTAGAATAAATCTGGGTACTTTGCTCCTAGTGCATCATCATGAGTAATAAGGGTAATTAGCCTTTTGGTTACACCTATACAGCTCCCTGAACTTCAAATTATGTCTTACTCACCCCTGTGCCACCCCAGTGCCTCCAGAGGTGGCATGAGTTTAACAACTTAGAATTTAGTAAATAATTCTGTTGATAATGTATAAAATCCAGCTCACACCTTGTCAGCTGTGTTGTCTCTGCAGCTAACTGGAGTGAAAAGCAACAATAACTTGTTTTGTCACCAAACTATTTTTGTCAGTAGATATGACCTGCATACACATAGGAAGCAGATCTCTTGGGTAAGATGCTGCTTCACTTAGTCACTTTTCCAAGTGAAGGTGCTCTTTAAGAGTAAGTAGGTCTGTAAAGCAAAAATTAATTGCAATATTTGATGTTGCCTGGTCAGTACCCAGATTCCTTACAAACCCAGTCCTGTATAGTGGCTCTTGGTCTAACTTGAGTCAAGTGTTTGTATAGTTCATGAATCTTTTATATCGTACGAAGCATCTTCATACCTGTCCTACTTTCTAGACTTCGGGATACAATTACCAGGAGCAGTCTCACATCTTTAAATCTCTGTAAGAATGAGAACCACACCAGCAATGGCCAAAATGCTAATGATCACTGTAGCTTCTCTTTAATTGGAAACACTGAACACTGATAAGAATGAAAATGACTCCTTTGTTCTGAAAGGGATTCTTACTGGTTTCCCAATGAGACTGTTTTTTATCTGATTCTCCTTCACTTCTCTTCTTAGACAGATCAATAGGCAGATGAAACAGATAGAAAGATGAACAGATAGATGAATAGACAGATAACAGTACCATATCCCTATCAGAACCCTTTTGTTAGACTTCTGATACCACAAAATATGTTTTGGAAAATTCTTATTAGAGAGATTACTGAATGATAAGGTGCCCAGCAATTTGTCAGAGTGGAACAAACAGCTCCACCGCATTCACAGGAACATATGAGCTACTCTTGTTTAATGCTGATGAGACATTTCCTAGAATATGATGAGCATGAAACAATTTGAAGTTTAGTACTGCTGGTTACTGCCGTGCTGGAAAGAGCTGATTGAGATCATTAAATTGCAGGTAGGCAGTGCCTCCAGAGTGTAAGGTAGGAATGTGAGTGTGTGGTGATGACAGTAGACTTTGCTCAATACCTACGTCTATATATATTGTAGGTTTCAGTGGATACCTGGTTGATCCCTTCTCTCTATTGTCTGGGAAGAAAGAAGTGGTAAGTAAAAGCCACTCAGACAAACTCTCCTTTTTTAAAAACTTTACCTTAGTTTGCAAGTCAGAATCTCCACAGAATTCTTTTGCAGCTCACATGAGATAGCAACAACTAGAGCTCATAAAGGGAAGTGGAATTGCACAATGCAGTATAATTCAGTTCTTAATTTTTTCAGCTTTTATTCTTTAATTTGTACTCATAATATTTTAAAACAGAGGATAGAAATGTATACATTGTGGCATAATAAATATTTTTTAGAATGTAACTATATTTTTTATTGTCAAATCCTAAAAAGGAACTAAAAGTTATTTTAATAGTGGTAAAGAGTAAGAATTAACTCAGCCATCTATAACCTGGGGAAAGTATTGTCTTAACCTTTTATTTGGTGAGATTTTAAAATACAGCACAGTGAAGAGTAGTATCCAATAGTGGGGAAAAAAGTCTGGAATGTAATCAATAAAACATTATTTAAAGATTTCCCTTTACATTTCACTTTGTTAGTATAAATAATAGTGCAATGGCTATGTGCAGCACTGTTGCAGTATCAGGCGATTTGTCAAGGATACATTGTCTTATGCTAATTCAGTTTGATACACTGAGGTAAAAGGAGTACATTAGTCTAATATAGTTAGCTGAACTAATGTGACAGGAAACAGAAGTCCATGGATATCAGAGGAACTTTTATTAGCGGCTCTTCTATTAGATCAACAAGCCTTTTAATATCATTACTTTTTCCTTTCTTGAGATTCTTTACTATGTGCTTCAGGTTAAGTACTGGTAGGTGCCTGTTTTATTTTCATTGTTTATTATTAAGAATTTTTTTTTCCTTTCAATTTTTAAGAATTGTAACTTGTTTTATGTAGGTTTCTTTCTGCCAGGTAGTTCATTGAAGTCTTTTATACGATAGTTGCTGTGGTTATGGCCATTATAGAGCAGTATCTTTAGAACTGTTTGTTCATGAGTTGATGGGTTATTACTGGGGATTTGCTTTATTTTTGCACTGGCTTAGAAATTCATTTTATTTATTATTTCATGTTATCTATGGTTTAGTTTTGACATGCTTTAGATTCTATTTTCTGAGGCAACCAGGGTTGCCCGAGGGCTCAATAGAAATGAAAATATATATAATTATTTAGCATCCATCCACTGTATTTTCCCATCTATGACGAGATGTTTAGAAGTTTTACATCGTGGCTAGATTCTGATCTCTTTATTCATGCCAATAGTCCCACTGAAGTCACTGTTGCTAAAGCAAAGAAGAAACTTGTTCCTAGTGAGTTTGAGTCATTGTTTGCATGTATTTAAATTATTACCTGTTCTATCATGCTTATGGGAATGGGGCACAATGTAACAGAGTCTTGGACCAGATCTACAGCTAATATAAATGGGTATAGCTCCAATGAACTTAATGGAGCTACACCAATTTACACTGTCTGACAATCTGGCCCCCTCTTGCCTTTACAAGTCTTAAGTTTTATCTTTAGTTATACATTTTAAAGAAATATTCAATATTTATTCAAAGTGTACGCTGACAAGGGTTAAGAGTTAGCACTAAATATCAGACTAGCTGTAAAAAATGCCATTTTTAAAACAAAAAATCTCTACAGCATGGTGAATTACTATAAAGTATTGTGTATATGTAGAAAAGTTAAAAAAGAGGATACTTAGAAGAAAGTCTGAATAGCCTGCATGAAACGGATTTTCCATATCTTGCCTTGGAAACAGTATGAAAAATCTGGAAAGAATTTGCATGTATGATAGTCTAGCTGTTCATTGTTTTTAGTAATAATTGCATATGAAGGTAGCGGTACTTTCTCCACAGAAAAAAAACCTCCCTCCCCCCCCCTCCACCAGCATTTCATCTCAATTTTACTTCATCCAGTTCCCCTGTAATTTTGATTTCTCTAAACCTTACTGCTTCCCAGTACTTGTTTCAAGTACAACTTGCCCTTTCACTGAACTGTCATGGATGGAAAGGTACAAACAATGCTTTGTAGACATATGGCAATTGGTAGTTTATATCTCCGTATGTTAAGTCCAGCAAAATAAATAGACTTGCGACTGCTTTTACTGTAGAATTGAAAACTACTGAAAGTTTAGCTCTAAAACACAGGAAATGTGGAAGCGGTTTAATGAGACACTTGGGAGTATAATACAGGATAATTCCATGGTGCCTAGTGCTGCTCAAGTTATTCACCAGAAAATTGAATTTTTGTGATTGTGGCACTGTAAGTTTCCATGCAAACTGTGGGCTCACCTTTTGCTGGCATATGTCAATGGGCCACTCATATTTCAATGTTGGTTTAAAATATTCCACTTTTTGTCCTGATGCTCTATATTCTTTAAGGAAGGGACTTTGCCTTCGTTTATATTTGGAAAGCAATTAGTACACAGTGGGCACCACCAGAAGCAAGAGTTACAACTATAGGATCACATGCTTATGACTTGTGAGGATATATTGCAAGATTCACTGAGACAGATTGGATCACAGCTTGCATGAGCATTAGATTTCATACCTTGGAAATAATACTTTCATATGGTGTGCAAAGAATCTTTTGATCTGTTACTTTAAAAAAGAAATCTTTTCCGTTTCAGTGCTTGCATCATTGTAGGTGGGAGCCTCTCAAAGTAGCATTGAAAATCATGCCTAAAGTAAATTATTATGTTAAGGACTGTGGAGCTGATTCTCCATTCCCTTACACTATTTATAGGCATTTATAGCTGTGCAAAGCATATATAAATTGCGACTATTTTGATGTGGTAATGGACGTGTTCACTGACTTTACACAGGTGTGAGGGGCAAGGAAGTGGACTGGGAGGCCCTGTGACATTAGGTTTCAGTTTTTCTGCGGTGTCCACTTTTTCTTTGAAATATTGTTTCCAAAGTTTCAGTGCTTACCCTTGGGGAAGACAGTAAACTCGGAAGTGAATATTGAAGTGATAATATTTACATTCTGCATCAGAATGAGAAAAGACCTTTATTAAATCAACTTGTGGGTAGTTGTGGGCCAGAATTCTGTTAATCAACCTGTCTGGTGGCTGAAAGTTACCTGCTCAGATGCTCACTGTTTCACTTAGCTAGGGGTTGGGGATGGGGGAAGTGGACATCTTTTGGTGACACTTAAGAAGTCCAACCTCTACATGGTTCTACTTTCAGAGACCCTTGATAACATCAGGCAGTCCGAGTTGGCTGCTACTGTGATATCCTCCCTGGAAACAGAGCTGCTGAGGGTAGTTACTTCTAGGAATTAGGGTATTCAGGTTATATTCCCCATCTTGGACATTGATCAGACATCAAATTTAATAATTGTATGTATATATTTAGCTATATAGCACTTCTCCTCTGCCACCTTCTCCCTCCTTCACTCCCCCACCCCCACCCCAACTTGCTCAGAGTGCTTCAGGATAATGAAATAATAATATAAAAAAGCAATAATAAAAATAAATGACCTACCTGTGGAACTCCAGACACCTTAGTGTTATGAGGCATCCTCATTATGAAAATGTGTTCTGCCAAATTCTTGAGTTTAGAAGATTTCTTGTATACTGGGATGAAAGAGGCTTTTTCACCAGGTGGAGTTTTCAAGCCCTCATGCCTCTGGAAATCACACCAGTCTCATTTTCATGCTGCCTCAGTAATAGGGGAGGCTGAATACTTGAGTTCCACCTTGAATTTGGATATAGCAAAACAGTTTTAAATGTATTTTGTAGGTGATAGGACTTGTGGTGGGTGGTGAAAATAAGCAGCCAGTCCAATCCTAAACCTGGATTTAGACACTTTTTTAATGTTTGCATTTAAATTTTAGAGGGCTGCTACTGCTAAGCAATTTTGTTGCAAGCCGTTTTAATGCTGAAGTTAACATATACTAATGCAACTTGTCTAGCAGGACTGGGTTGTTCTGACATGCGTGGGACTACGAGAATGGCTTCAGGCAAATGGAAACACACTGTTGAAACAAGCAAGAGTGTTTTTTCCAACTGTGTAAAGATCATTCTCTGTGTGCCCTCCAAGTAGCTGTGTCTACACTACTGTTAAAACTTGACTAATAACAATTGTGTAAAGGCACAGTTGTTGCTATCAGGATATTACCATAATTTTCCTGACCAGTGTGGAAGGAGGAGAATGTTTTCCTTATGAGTGTCATGATGCTGTGCTATAGAAGGTGGTGATTGTCTGTGACTTTCTCCCTCAGCCATGGTTGAACACAAATAGCCATTGAAGGAGGGACTGGAACCGGACTCTCCTCCCTCCCACATGAATGCCCTAGCTACTGGGCTATCAAGACATTCTCACTCTCTCTCTGGCCCAATGACCATTTAATTATTTATATAAAGTGGAATAGCTTCAACAGGAGCAATTGCGTGACACCTACCCCTTATCCCTGTGGTTAGTGTACTCCTCAGGGAGACAGGGGAACTGGGTTTAAGTTCCTGCTCCAGATCAGGCAGAGTCCAGACTTGAACATGGTTCTCCTGCGTCCTCGATGAGTACTTTAACAACTAGGATATTGGATAGAAGTGGGGAAGGAGCACCACCTCTTCCTCCTTTTATGATCTGGTCTGATCTGGTCCTGATCTGGCCCTACAGGCAAGATAGGCAGGGGAACACTTAGTTTCAGACTGCAGCCAGGGCTTATATATGAGCTAGGTGCTGGGCATCAGGGCAGAGGTGCCTTTACATGTGTCCACCAGCAAAAATTTAGGCACCCAGAGAACTTTACTGGCAGAAATTTAGACAGCTAAAGAATTTAGGCACCTACAGGGTGAGGGGGCAACTCCGCAGGGGTTGTGAGGATCTGATTTCTGGATTTAGGCAACTAAATCCCTTTGTATATCTATCCCTGAGTTGTGTAACTGCTCAGACCAGGTCTATACAATACAGAACTTAAAATTCCAGTTTCCTCCACAGCTTTGTCCATGTTACTAATCTCTTTAGTGTTACCACTGTGGAAGTTTCTCCGACACCACAGTTGGAGCTGAATTGGTGGTAGCAGCCAAGTAATATTTTAGCAAATATTTCCTACACACATAGCCTTTAGGGAACAACTTTCTGGAATATCCTTACTTTGTAAAGGGCCTGTTCAAAGGAAAGGCTCAAATGTTAGCAATATTTAGCCATGTTTTTTGCTAGAAGGGCTCTACCATGGTTCTTTTCTTATAACCATGCTATAATTGTAACTGTCCAGTGCTTAATTTGTGTCAGGGCTTACCAGGGCTGAGCCCTAGCACCTCTGGGCTTGGCAGTTCATAGCTCAGGCACCTCTGGGCTTGCTGCATCAGTTATTAATGAAAAAAATTGTTGAGTCCCGGCACCTAATTGCTTGAGCCCCGGCACCTCTTTCATTACGCATGGTGGTAACTATCTATACGGAAGTTTATAACACTGAAGCTTTATCTACATGCAGTAATTTAGCCTTTGTCAGCAACAGATATGGCTGAACCAATGCTAAAAACAGTCAAACTGAAAGTGTAGACAAGACCCAACCCCAATCAACACCCAGAGTATAGGAATGTGCCTGAATGGCACAAATGGGCCCTATGATTTGGCTTCTGAATTAAGTATCAGAGTTAAGTAGTCATCCTGCAGCAAAAAAACTTCACGACCAGACTCCAAAGAGAAACTGCTGAACTCCAGTTCGTTTGCAAATTTGACACCATCAGCTCAGGATTAAACAAAGACTGTGAATGGCTAGCCAACTACAAAAGCAGTTTCTCCTCCCTTGGTGTTCACACCTCAACTGCTAGAAGAGGGCCTCATCCTCCCTGATTGAACTAACTTTGTTATCTCTAGACTGATTCTTGCCTGTATATTTATACCTGCCTCTGGAAATTTCCACCACATGTGTCTGACTAAGTGGGTATTCACCCACGAAAGCTTATGCTCCAATACGTCTGTTAGTTTATAAGGTGCCACAGAACTCTTTGTTGCTTCTGAATTAAGACATCCTGGAAAGATTAATGGAAATGGAGAAAGCAGGGTTGTAATTCTCATATATTCAGTCAACAATAAAAACAGCAGGTCCCTCTTCAGATCCATACACTGGAATACTATTTCAGGATTACAATTATACAGTTAAGCACCAGAAAATAGAAAAAAAGTTAAAGCAGTAACTTAAGTTGTTTTCTACCAGAGGCAAAATGAATGAAGAATTAAAACAACCTGTATACTTAAAGTTTTGAAAGCGTGATGTTCTTTGCTTCAGTAGCAGCCAAAACAAAACACATTTACAAACAGAGAGAGGAAATCATTTTGTTTGCTTCTTTTTCACCCCAAGCCGCTAGTCAAATTTCGGGGTCTTGGGGCTGTTCCAGTTGGACGTAGAAATCGATGGAGTCTGGTATTCTTGTTGTGCAATCTTGTTTATTTACAAGGAATGTACAAAGTCCTCCTTCTCTGATTGCAGGAGGAACCAAGAACAAAAGAAGTTCCTTAGCGTACTGCCCCAAGCCTCTTTAGCCAACAAACCTGACGGTTTCTCTCTAGCTTTTCCCAGGTCACACTGTGCTCACAGGCTATTGCTTGGCTTTCTTGCTTTTTGCCTCTGCTTCTCTTTCTCTGTTCTTTTGTGTTCTCAGTTTCTATGTGTTGTGCCTTCCCTCACCCCCTGACCCTTTTGCACACACACACCTGGTTACAATACCCCGTGGAATCCCCCGGTCCACACGGTGCTAGTTTCTGGGCAGACTTTATTGGGCCTTGTTTTAGGTGTGGCCCCTTAAATGTCTCTACAACGCTCTTAAATGAAGGGTATGTTCACACATCAGTTTGAATGAGGTTTTAACTCAGCCCATAACAAGAATTCACCCAGTTCATAAGACTCCTCAGCTCCATTTTACTCATCGTCCCAATGAGGCCTAAAATGGTGATACCCAATAACCCATCCCAAACAGAAAGAAAATTACAAATGATACAAGCGTAGCTATTTACATAACCTTGGGATAGACCCTAGACAGGACTGTCCCAAATAAATGAAGTGGATAGAGGATGCAGTTGGGTCCCAGGACTAAACCCAAGCTTAACTATTTATAGTGTCTTTCTGTCAGAGTAGTTTCACTTCACCAACATAAAATAATTTTATTCCCACCCAAATCTGTTTGGGGGCTTTTTTCTCCTTGGATTTCCTTTCAGTGTGCTCCTGAGGTGTCTGTTGTTTCTGTGGAACTGCTGGCTGTGACAGTCCCTGCCCATTCTGTCTGGGTGTGGGACTCATTACTGTCACAACATTCCCAGCCTCGGCATCCACAGTTACATTCTCCAATTTGGAGAGCAACCCTGCTGAAATCCTATCTCCTCATACTGCCTTTGATGGTCCTTCTGGATAATTTTGGGTTTAGTCCTGGGACCCAACTGTTTCCTGTATACCACTTTGTTTATTTGGGACAGTACTGTATATAGTCCATCCCAAGGTTTGTCCAACTTAGGGGTCCTACTTTTCTTTCTTCTAGGAATATGGAACCAGACCAGGTCCTTGCTTCTAAAAGATTCTCTATATGCCATGATGTCACAGAGGCTTTTCATTTTATCAGAGGCTATCCTCAAATTTTCCCCAGCAAAAGTGTTAGCTTTTTCAGTTCGGGGTTCCATTCCCTTTGTTCCTTTTCAGGAATTTCATACTAGAGGTTTTCTGGAGTCGATAGTCATGCTCAAACCTGGGGAACACTTTGTACTCTCATTGCTGTTTTATATGCCATCAAAATGAATGGACTATGCTGGGCTCAGTCCCTTTGGTGGTGCTCTACAAATGTAGCCAGCTGAACCTCCAAAGTCCTATTGACCTCTCCACCATCCCATCAGATTGTGAGTGTGCTTTTGTGGATGCCTAGAATCTCACAAACCTGTTGAAAACCTTTGGATTCCAAGTTTCTCCCTGGCTCTGTAACTCACTCGGGATCCCAAATCTTGTGAATACCTTCACTAAGACCTCTGCTACTATCACAGCCTCTTGATTTCTTATTGGATATACTTCCGGTCATTTTTTGAAATTATCTATAGCTACCGGTACCAGCAAATATTGATTGCCAGACTCTGCCTCAGGCAACAGCGTAAGAGCATCAATGGCAATGCTCTGCACTGGTGCCTCCCACAAGATCCTGCTGCAAAGGGGCTCTCCCAGTTTTAGGGGGACCCTTCTTTGTAAAGCAAGCATCACATTTCCTGCACTGACCTTTTATGTCCTGCCTTTCTTTTACCCAATAGAAATTTTCTTTTAGCTTGGCTAAGGTTTTGCAAATCCAAAATGTGCAGCACTATTAAGATCATGTTAGATGTTGTATCTGGTACAAACAGCTGTGTCCATCACCTGCTGTTTTCTCCCACCTTCTAGACAATATTTCGTCTTTAAATTCCCTGTGACCAGGAAGCTTTAATTGTGGTACTGTGGGAGGAGACCATATTTCAGGGTATCTGTGTTTGATAGTTGATTTTCTAATTACACACTATCATAAGATCAGAATCCTCTCTCTGGGAAGCTTTTAGTTTGTTCTGGGTTCCATTCCTGCAACCCTATCCCCATTATTCCAGAGGATAAACCGGGAACACTGGGCACTTCTGCAAATTAGAGAAAGAGAGGCAGACCTGTTCCATTGAGCAACTAATTCCTTGCTCTCCCACTTGGGGCAGTGTTTTCAAATTAGCCTCCCAACAAGTCTGTCTGGACAAGGCAGGAACATTTACTATGCCTATGGCCACATCTGCATGTTATTGTGAAATCTTAGCACTGCAGTTTTTCCAACCACCTGACAAGCTGTCCCTTAGAATTCCTGGATCTAAAGAGCCATTGCAGGGAAGCATTGGTTGGTCCTGACCATCAACTTCCTCCCATACAAACAGGGAGGAAAATCTTTTGTAGATTTAACCACTGCTGGAGTTCTTCTCTGGTGAACTTAGATTTTTGCTATAATAAGTTACCATCCGCTCAAGTCCATTGTGTTCTTGTGTCAATATTTTCCTCAAATCATAAGCACTAGTATCTGTGTCCAATATAAAGGGGGTTTTGAAAAATGGATAGGCCAAGCAAGGCACCATCACAAGAGGCTTTTCTGAAAATGCTACATCACACTTTGCTGACCATTGAAATGATTTCCTTTTCTGACCCAATCTATGCAGTGGTTTTGCAATAGTTGTGGAAACCCACAAATGAACTTTCTGTAATAGGAGCAGTTCTCTAGAAAGTTCTACGCATCTGTTACTGTCTGGGGAGTTGGGTAGCCTTTTTAGCATGTCTGGTCTAATAACCATTATGTTTGAGTCTGTGTCAACTATCCCTATACACAATACAGATCCTAATATGCACTCGATAGCCAAACTCCTTTTACTGTTGTTTAGATCTGGGCTATTAAACCAAAACTCTGGGTCTGATCTTTGTACCTCCATAAGCTTTGCTCCTTCAACTTGGTGTCACCTGTTTCCCAGTCCAGGAGAGAGGCTTTCACTAGACACTTTAGACACTTTGTCTTGACCTGCCTTAAATTTATAATAATCCTTCTTTTTGGGCCAATTTTGTCACAGTGCCAGAATTTAACTGACCTATTTTTGCATTAATGGCAAATTCCCCTTTTTATAAACCATGTTTATCATTTGTTCTAATCATTCAATATTGTCATGTACCAGATTTAAATTACCTCTTTCATCATACATATTGGATACAGAGCTGTACTTACAGGGCTCATGACAATCAGTTTCCATCTTCCTCACTAGCAGCTGCTTTCTCTTCTGGTGCACTACTGAAAGAAAAGCTTCAGGTTTAACGGGAAAATTTCACAGCCTCTTGGAGGGTCTTTGGTCTCCTTTTGCTGATCTTAATTGGCAAGTCCAAGTCCAGCTGAACATCTATAAATTGGTCCAATGCCAGTGTATTCTGGAAGGTCTCTGTAGTGTCTGGTATGCCAAGAACACAAGTCTTCCACACGTACCCTGCCAGTTCAGGTGAGGGTTCTTTCCCTCTTCTTCCAGCTCCTAGCTGTGCCTTGGCCAGCTCAGATGATGGCTAGAGCCAAACAACAGGTCAAAGTTCTGGGTAAGTTTTGCAGCACAATCAGAGCTGGGCCCCCCAAGCTTGCTGCTAGTAACCCTCCTTTCTATCCTTCCTCCCAGCCATTCAACTATAAGGTTGAACTGGGCCAAAAAAGCCTCCCCAGGAGTTTTTTTTTATCAAAGATTTTGCCTTATTTGAGCTGGGACAGCCTGACCTCTCCCCCTAGGCCTCTGTAGGTTACAAATGGGGTAGAAAACTGTTGTAAATGTCCAATCTTAACAAAGTGTGCTAGGTAGCTCAATTCCTCTCCACACTGCTGCCTTTCACTGGTCTGTGACCCTTTGATTTCCTTCCAGAGGTGAATTTTTAGCCCCATAAGTCCTTGCTGCAGCTTATCTTGGTTGGCAAATTGAAGCTTGGCTAAAGCTTGCTTAGCCTCCACTATTTCACAGAAGAACTGCTGATCTATGCCAGTCAGATTGCTGGTCACCTCATCACTATTCCAGCATGGACATGTCCAGACCAATCTGTCTGGACACTTTGTAGTTGTTGCTCCCAGAGATTTCATTTCTGTCTACAAGTCATCTCTGAGCCCTTTCTGGCAAACCTCCAGGTGCTGCTTCAATTCCATTTGTGAAGCTTCCAGCTCCTATTTCAGGTCTTGTTTTAAGTTCAGCTGGCCACTTCTGATTTCTGCAAGCAGCCCCATTATTTGTTTCATATTGCAGGGCCGTCCTTAGGATTTATGGGGCCCTATGCAGTATTATTAAACTGGTGCCCATAAGCCCGACAGCTGCCTGGGTTCGCATGTGTATTTTAGATAAGGGTAGTCTTTTGAAGGATTTATTTAGAAAACTATATGTCTGAAGATAGAAGCATTTAAGGCTAAAGATGAATACCCAGATTGTGCATCTAAAAATCTATGCAAGGATTTTTAGCAATGTGATTTTATAATCTTCAGCAACACACTAATGAAATATTTTTAAAGCAAATTTTAAACTAAGGTCCTGTAGACTAACATGTTCTGAGTAAATATTACAGTCATGCACAACTGTTTTTGTCAATAAATTCAGAAACTGACAGTATATACCTGGGTGTTGGGAAATGCCTGTTAAATGGCTTCATCACCACTTGAATGGCTCTTTAACAGTTTCAATGTTGTGCTAATAGGTCTGGCAGGCTGGAGGTTTTTTCACTTTTAAGTACTAGATCCCCTCCGGAGGAAGACTCCCCAGGCTGCAGCAGCCAGCTGTGGTGGGAGCCTGCGGGAAGGGTCAGAACAGGGATAGGAAGAGGCGGAAGGTGGACACTAAGACCCGGGGTGCCCCAAATTTTCAGGTGCCCTATGCAGTCGCATATGCTGTGTATGCCTAAGGATGGCCCTTCCATCTTGGTTCAGCAGAAATACCAGTTCACACTCTTTCTCCTTGAAAACTGGATCCCAAGGCTGACACCAGCATTGCCTCTTTTTGAGCCAAGTGGCTAGTCAAATTTTGGGGCCCTGGGGATTTTCCAGTTGGAAGTAGAAATTGATGGAGTCTGATAGTACATTACTTGTAAATAAACAAGATTGGGTAAAAGAGACTACGTCCTGTTTCTCCAAACACAGGAGGAACCAAGAACAAAAGGGGCAGTTTTTTAGATTACAGTCCCATGCCTCTTTAGCCAACAGATGCAAAAGCTCTCTCTCTAGTTTTACCCAGGGTCACACCGTACTCACAGACTACTGCTTGGCTTTCTTGCTTTTTCCCTCTGTCTCTCTCTGTTCTTGTGTGTTCTCAGTTTCTGTATGTTCTACCTTCCCTCACTCTCTCATACCTCCCCAGTCACAATACCCAGTGGAACCCCTTGCCCCCATGGTGTTAGTTTCTGGGCAGACTCTGTTAGACCTTGTTTTAGGTGTGACTCCTTAACTGTCTCTTACAACCTCTTAAATGACAGGCATGTTCACACATCAGCTTGAACAAGGTTTTAATTCAAATCATAACAAGCTTTTATGCAGCTCATAGCTTGTATTGGCCTAAGTTTCACAAGTAAAGCTACAATATGGTTTCACAAATAAAATGCATTAATTCAATAAGGTTAATAAAGAACAGAGTTCAAGGATGAGTTGTTTTCTCACTGTTGTTTTTAGAGGTAATCCTTTCTCTTGTCATACACCGAAGAGTGTTTTCATCAGACTCTAACATTAATCAATGTATTTTTTTAATGTCAGATCATGGCTCCTTGGCCTGAGTTGGAAAACTCTCAAACCAATAACTATACTGAAGACTCTTCCAAGCAAGACAAGGCCATGTCTGAAAAAGGTGGAGAAAATCACAAAGGTAAATATCTGCTCCTGTATAATTTACATGGCTATAAAAACCTTACAGTTATGCTACAGGGAAAGATGGCAAGTAATCAATTTGGTTTATTTGTGTTTTATTTCAACAGACCATGTGGGTTCACTTCGAAGTAAAGGTGGACTTCAGCCTGCACATTCCAACATTGCCTTGATAGATGAGCCAGGGCAAGAAGAAGACCCTTGGAGTATGCCAGTGCTTCAGGACACTGGGGTCAAGTGGTCAGGTACAACCTGTCAATACACAACTTATTTACGTGTCTTTATTTCTTCTCATCTTCTGTGCTCTTTATCTTAGCCATTTCTTCTCAAATGTTAGTTTCTGGAGAAATGAATTTAAAATCCTCCTCTTAGGCACACAGGTTTTAAAATGTTTGTGTTAACCACTCTGCTTCAGTTTCCCCATTGATAAAACGGGGCTATAATATTTCCTCAGATCCTGTGGGTGATGAGATTATAATGCCATTTACCCACCATTTTAAAGCACTGTGAGAGCTGTGGATGAAAGCTGTCAAGCAGTATGTTAATATCAGCCTTTCATTAACCCCACTTTATGTGGTAAAAACCTAAAAGTGAACAGTAAAAAAAAAGGATGAATTTCAAACTTCACTGAATCTTTAAAGTATATGAAAAGCTTTTATGTGCAGTGATGCTGTAGTTAAAATTTTATTAACAAAAGCATTCCTTTGGGTTTATCATCCACAGAGCTCACAACACTATCCTTGACTCCATGGACTATGGATGGGAGACTTGCTAGAAGTGCTAAACTGTTCAAAAAGAAGTGCCAAATACATAAATATTTGATACATAAAAACTCATCTTATGTTTTGCAGACATGGATAACAAAGGAAAAATCATCAGTGTGCTCACAGGAATAGCAAAATTTATTGCCTTGCTTGGACTACTCTACTTCTTTGTGTGTTCCTTGGATATACTGAGCTCTGCCTTCCAGTTGGTAGGAGGTATGAAAACTCTTATGAAGTATCAGGTTAGGCTTTGGGTGGGCTGTTGAATCTAATTCAATTCAAAATAAAGTAACTATTCAAAGTTACTCATTGCATTTAAATATACAGAGGGAGGCCTCTGTGATTGAATGTTGATCTCCCTTTGTTTGCAGGGTGCCTTTGTTTCCAGAATGGTGTTGACATTAGAGATTAGTGATCCCAGTTTATTTTGGAAGTCCCTTTTATTTTAGTGACTGTTAAATACACAGGTGTAGTTATATTATCTTCAATATGTGAAAAGCTTTTTACTTTGGAGAGACTTAAAACTGGATGCTTATTGAAGCTCTCATGATCCCAGGTTTCCTGTGCCCCAAGCTCAGGTAACTGCTGCCACCACCAAGCTTGCAGATAGAAATGTTATATCATATCACCCTTTGCTCTGCTCTCTTACTCCTAGGACCTAGTCTCCGGGAGCAGGGTTCTTGCTGATAAATACAGTAGGTGCTCTCTCAAGGCCAATGCAGGAAAATCTAGTCACCACAGCTCCAGACTTGGTTAACAAACTCTTACTTTATTACTTACAAGTAAACCCATGAATGATCTCATTTCCACTTCATCTAGAGGTGCCCTTTACCCTCTCAAGCTTAGGAAAATCTTATTACAGATCCCAATTTTCAGGCTTCTTTCTCAGAAGCTGCTAGGTTCAGATCCTCCTAACTTGGCCTCTGTGTTTGGGCTCCAACTTTCACATCATTTTATTGATGTCTGAATCAGTCATTTACTTGATCAAGCATAAAACCACTCAGGCAGGAAAATGCTTAAATAAAGGAATGCCCCGTGTGGGATTAGACCACAGGGTCATGCTGAAAGTAAGGCAAAATATAGAGGGATTTGGACCTATCAATGTTCTACCCATATCTGTGCCTCAGACAGCTGCTTCCCTAAGACTAACTACATCTTTGTACGATGATCATGATGGTCTGACCTTAGAATCTATAAATATATTAATCTTTTTTTCCCTCAGGGGTTTCTCCCCCAAACCTCAATCCCTTCCCCAATTTTGATGGCTTTCCCTAGACAAAGTAGGCTAGATACAGTTCTCTCTGGAGCCCATCACCGTTGCTGATTTTTCAGTCAACCAAAGAAAAGAGAAAAATGTAAGGTGTTCCCTGATCACTCAGAAGGCTAGAGACTATGTTCAGGAACTGAACTTGGATCCCTGGGTTATATCACTTTAGACTGTCAGGCATGGCCACATGCATATTGTTTTTATGCTCTTTCACAAAATGCTGTCTTATTTACTATTGACTATACAAGGCACTTTCTCACTAAAATAATTCCTTTTCATAGGTAAAGCAGCAGGGGACATTTTTCGAGATGGTTCTGTGCTGTCAAATCCTGTTGCTGGTTTGGTGATTGGAGTTTTGGTGACAGTCATGGTGCAGAGCTCTAGCACTTCCTCATCCATTATAGTCAGCATGGTGTCTTCTACATGTAAGTCTGCTTACAATAAGCTAGTGCAGATCACCCTCAGACCCTTTACATTCACCACCTTTTACCTCCAGGTATAGAAACATTGGAAATGAGGAAAGGGACTGCAGGAAAACAACCTCACAGTTATTTCATCCTGATACAAAATAAGAAATGGACAGCTATTAAAAATGGGCACATAGCATAGAAAACCAGTCGTTCCCTAACTGTGTCAAATTCATTTGGTTCACTAACACTAGATTTGTTAACTTCAGCAGCACTTGCATACTTCGTCCTACCAACAAAGTTATTGTAACTGGTTTGCTTCTGTGGTTTAGTTCTGTGAGAGTTGCATGCGGGATAATGCTTAGGGATAAGACAGAATTACTACTACTTTCACATCTTGTGGCAGTGGCAGAAAACCAGTATGCTGCAGATGCAGAGCATGACCTTCGAATAAGCAGATTAATCATGTTGCACGTTCTCAAGGTGCTTTGATAAAATAAACTTGTTTAGATTATAGTGTTTGATTATAGTTACTTAACAGGACAAATCCTGATCCCACTGAAGACAATGGCAAAGCTCCCATTGATTTCGGTGGGAGGATGATTAGGTCCATTGTAAAATTTGTGCCAAGGATTTGATTTTCTCCTAATGCTCCTTTTTTACTTTATAGTGCTGAGTGTAAAGGCTGCTATTCCTATCATAATGGGGGCAAATATTGGTACCTCAGTCACAAACACAATTGTGGCACTCATGCAAGCTGGAGACAGGAATGAATTTAGAAGGTATTGTGCTTTAATCTTAGCCCCTCAGAGCCTATTTTCAATTCCTCTAGCAGACTTTCTTTTGTGTTCTTATCATCACAGTAGCCACTTTACAGTTTAATTGTCCAAAGGGATGTTTTATAATTTGGAAAGGTGAAAGTACATTTCTAAAGCTATATTTCTAAAGCTACATTTAATGAGTTCTTGTGCAGTTTGTTATGTACTTGGATATAAACTAATTAAAATAAGTCAACATTTAGTCCACAATCATGAAAAAATATGTAATACTGTCTCACTTAAATCAAGGGGAATTTTGTGCTTGACCTCAATAGGCTCTGTCCTGCTTAGTCATCATACATAATTACATGGCAATTCTGTAGCTTTCTGCTTCATAAAGCAGTCAGCTTTGGTAGTACAGTAAGTACCATGTTGCCTTTGTTCATGAGCTATGTGCCACTATAAAGTACAGTACAACCTAGACTTAATGTAGTATAATTGAAAATACATCTGAAAAGAGGCATAGTGGTTCCATTGAAAAGTTCCACAGTTCTAAGTGATTCTACTCTTACTTAATAGACTCCCCCTTTTTAAAGATCAGGAATGTCACAGGAGCTAGTAGAATCTTTCTAACCAGTGGAATTTGAAGAGTGCCTGCTTTTCTACCCACATTTCACCATATCTCTGTAACAGGCAAAGAAAAACTTTGTCTGCACAGGAGAGGTTAATGTTACACTAGATAAAATGTTTTCTACCTGTTGTTTACTCTCCTTATGATTTTTTTCAACGTCTGTCAATTCCAAAGTAGGTAAGATATAGTAAAATGAGGAAAGTGAAACATTCTAACAACTGACTGTATCCATTACCAGTTTATGGATTACTAACTAGCTTGACACTACAAAGGTATGCTGCTAGCTTACTGATAGAGAGCAGTAAAAATGGGATGGGAGTGAGACTTTGGCACCTTGTCATTCAGTACAAATAATAACGACTGTGTGCATGTAACCAGATGTGTGAAATACATTTACCCAAAACATATTTCTGTGTTGTCCCTCTGAATCTTACCAGTCTTTGTCAATGACATACACATGACCTACCAAATAGTTTGTTAGAGCTAAATAATGTATAGAAGGGAGAAACTTTAATTACAAAAGTAAAATGAAAAAGTTGCTTCATAATATAATTATTAATAATCATATCTATCTATTAATAACCTGTACTGTTCACATCACTCTTGTGGTGGATGAAATGGATCAATACATTCATATTTCAAAGAAAGAATAAAAAATGACAAGTGCCTGCTAGCAGTCAAAATAATACTCACTATGTGACTGCATCGTCATTTCCATTGTCCAATTCTAATGTTCCAACTTCCACTAATATTCTACCCTCAAGCAATATTGCAAACCTAAGGAATCAAACAGATTAACATTTAGAAAACATGTTTCCGTGGCTCACAGCATTAGGTTTTTAATTTTAGGAACTACATTTTAAAACATATGTAGACAAATTGGAGAGAATTAAAGGAGATTAATAAATGATTAAAGACTTGGAAAAGAAGACCTATGGGGAAACAACTGTGAATGTTGAGTCTGCAGAAAAGAAAGCTGGAAGGGAGATCTACAGTAATTGTTTGCAAATATGTACAGGATTGCTATAAAAAGGATAGGGACACATAATTCACGCTACTCAGTAAGGACAGGGGGAAAGGGATTTTAGCTGCAGCAGGAAAAAGTCAGGCTAAGTATTAGGGGAAAACAGTATAATTAGAGTTGAGTGATGGAACAAGCTAGTGGAGATTATGCAGTGGCGTTCACTGGAAATAGTTAAAGCAAGGCATGACACCCTCTTTCAGGGAGAATTTGCTTCATTTGTCTGTTCTTGTTGGATGTTTTAATCCCTTAGGGTCCATTTTGTCAATTGCATGTAAGATTCTGTGCACTGTGAGACAGGATAGCAGATTGTGGCCCTAACAAGGAAATCATTCCTGCCTCAGTGCAGGCTCCTTTCCAACCCATATGATTACATCCTTTATCTATGTTATGCATGTGTTATTCAAACAACATCATCTTTTTGAATCTCTTTTTGCAGGGCCTTTGCTGGAGCTACAGTCCATGATTTCTTTAACTGGCTCTCAGTGTTTGTGTTGTTGCCCCTTGAAGTAGTGTCTGGTTATCTTTATCGTCTTACTAATGTTATAGTTGATTCCTTTAATCTCGAGAGTGGCGAAGATGCCCCTGAGCTGCTAAAAGTCATCACAGATCCTTTTACAAAGCTTATCATCCAGGTAAGCTCTCACTTTAATGAGGCCACTTGCTTGATTCATCTTCAGTTAATCAAACTGCTCTGAGGCTGCCAGGCTGCATATTAGTATTACTGTACTCATGACAGAAAACTCATTTTTTATTTTATTTTATTTTATTTTTTTGTTTCACATTTCCTGAAATCTCATGTATTAGATACATGTTTCAAATATTTCAAAAAATGTCAATTTAATGCTGACACCCAAGGCAGGCACTTCTGGGAAGGTTGGTTGGGAGTTAGGCGATTGATGAAAAATAGAGTGAACAGGGAAATTGATACATGGAGAAGTTGAGTTTATATGAAATCAACCATGTGTGTTTGTTTAAATGAGGGATAGCTGATGGCTGATTTGGTCTAGTACATGGGGCAAAGGATGCATGTTTCATGTTTTTATAGATATATAAAAATGAGAAAGGAAGATTATTTTTCCAGGAGATAAACCCCTGTTTGTATGTCTTGTTGGGCAGGAGATCAGGCACTTCTAAGATCATGTTTGCTTTACTCATGTTAGCAGACCTATTGATTTCAGTGGGACTACTTGGAGGAATTAGATGAGCAGGCTTCGCTCTAATTTTACAGATCCAAACTACAGACTGGAATTACTGTGTTCTATTTGTTTCTTCTCTTTTAGCTTGATAAGTCAGTAATAAATGCAATTGCTACAAATGAGGAAGGAGCAAAAAACAAATCCCTGGTAAAGACTTGGTGCAAAACTAAAACAAATGTGGTGAGTATTGTGTTAAAATGGCTTTTGTGCTCTGAAGAAAAGATATTGCCGCTTAACTATCACTCCTTCATATAGAAGGAAATAGTTTGACAGTATTATAAATACATCCACAGCACAAAAAAGATATTTTTCTATTACTACTAATGTTATTTACAGTAGTTGGGCAAGGTGTTCTAATATATGCAGTTTGTGAGATTATTTTGAGATTAGTTTTATTTGTTGCATAAAATAAATGAACAAAGTGTAAAACTCTTGTACCTCTACTGAAGTCAAAGGAGTTGTACCAAGTATGAATTTGGCCTAATTTGGTCTGACATTGAACGATGCTGTACACCTTTTGATTTGTCATTGTGATTGTCTTGAATCAAAAAGAAAAAGAAAAACCTCCTAAATCCACTATTATTTTAAATTTCTGGTGCTGCTGCAGACTTTCTGCATGTAGAAAATATCTGCAACACAGCGATAATAATACTATCTCCTCCCCACCCTTTTTCTGTCTTGTCCATTTATATTGTAAGCTCTTCAGGGCATGGTCTGTCTCTTACTATGTGTTTGTACAATGCCAAGCACCGTGGGTCCCTATGACTGGGAACTTTTGGTGCTACTACAGTAAAAATAATTAACAAAAAGAGGTGAAAGTCGTCTGCAATGAAGCATGAATTTCAGCAGAACAGAATAGTGCCCCTGACATTAAACGCTGAGGTGAAGATATAAATAGCAAAGCCAAATATTCAAGCAGGAGACCACTGCAGTATGGCAGCATTCCAGTGAGTTGATCTGACAAACCAATACAGAACTAGTTTATTCTGATGTGCATTAGTGCAGTCTTTTGCTTATTTTAGTATTCTTGGAAAACTGCTTTGTGACCAACCTGACTTGGAGCTTAACCTGAATTCATAACTCAGGCAAAACTTCCAATTAAAGGAATTTCTTTCAGAAGTTAACGTCAATATACATTTTGCTAGATTAAAGACTGCAGGATTTGGATCTTGTTCAGTGCTTCATCTAAATAAAACTGGTTTGTTAAAGATCCCTTGGTGCTCTTAATGAGAATGTTATCACTTCTCATATGTATTACAGTAATGCCCAAAGTCTCCAAGTCAGCAGCCCCAAATGCATAAGAAGACACAATTCCTGCTCTGAAGAATTTAAAATCTAGTGCTGGAATTTTCAGATGAGCCTAATGGAGTTAGGCACTCACCTCCCATTAATATTCAATGAGATTTGGCCACCCAACTCTCAAACACGCTTTTGAAAATCCCAGTCTAAGAAGATAAGTGATTACATGGAGCATGTGGGAAGAGGGATATAATGAAATCCATACAATTTGATGTGCATGTATACATTTGTTGTTCTAGAACTGCAACTCAAGGAAATACTTAAATTTAAAAATGACTAAACAAACAGTCTCAGCAGAGAGGCCAAATATTGAATAGCTCTGGGGACAGATTTGGTAACTCCAGGTCAGGGTTGAGGTATATTGGCAGGGCAGTGTGGGAAGCTTGTACTGCCCCTGCCCATATAGTACCTTTTCTGTTGACAAATACAAAATGTCACTCAGCAGGACTATCAATCTACCATCTTTCACCAGTACAAAATGCGCTAAAAATAGTTCTTAAGATAGGAGTCATGTTAGATTCTCTGTAGTCCCTTCTGCACAGCAATGACCCCATAAAAACCAGTAGATCATGTTTCCCCTTTGATTTTTGCACTCAAGTCCCAATTATTTAATAGAATACAGCCCAATATCAGTTTATAATGGGCTGCTAGATTCTGTTACCCTTACTTCCTTTGAGAACTACCTTACTAGATTTCAGTGAGACTACTCAGCATGAGTAAGAGGAGCAGGTTCTGGTCCATTAAAAATGTGACCAGGCACACCTCTTTAAACATATATGCTAAAGGCTAGATTCTGATTACTCCTTGAGTAATCTCATTGAAACCAATGGGACAGATTGGGGAATAAGGTACTACTCAATGAAAGTATATTAGAATCAGGTCCTACAACAACAGCATATTGCTTGGCTCTAATACTAAATGGTTGGTTTTGCTGCGGCTAGTGGCTGTTTAGAAGCTCTGCTGAGAGTGGTAATGTTGTAATAATACAGTAAGTAACATTTGGCAATAAATGGGCAGTAATTGCTGCTGAATTTGAAGGAGATTCATTAAACATTGTAAGATTTCATGCTTTACTTACAATAACCCCTGGTTTCAGAGACTACTATGAGTCCTAGACAATTAGTTCTCGTGTGTTTATTAAATTGCAAGCTTAGTCCGGTGTCTCTGATGAATAAAAATTCATATGAAAGAAAGGAAAGTAGAAGAGATGGGTAGAACCCCTACTGCGTTGTCATTCAAAAATATTGTTAAATTGGTACATTTAAACACACAATGTTAGAAAATTGTTTTAATAAACCCCTTACAAGCATAGGTACAGACAATTTGTCACTGGCTGTGAGGGCAACAAAGTGAGAGATAACAGAAAAGGAAAAAGTTGTCTGTGGACTGGTGACAGTCACAATGTCAGTGGCTCAGAGAGTCGGAGTTCAAAGTCTAACGGGCTGGTAACTACTTTCTTGGGCTGTACAGTTTAGCAAAAACAATCCATTCCATGGTTTCGTAATCTAGCTAGGATTTGCAGACCTTGTATTATATAACACCGTTTCTCTGTGAACTGAAGAGTCGGGGTCTGTGTGTGCCTGCCACCCTGAATGAAGAATCCTGTTTACCTCCACTAGAGCTGAGTCTGATCTACTCAAGGCTACTGCTTCGAAATAGCAGAACATGACTGCCTTGGCAACTCATAGCCAGCACGGCTAGAGTCTGGACTGGTCACTTCCCTCCTCACAGGCGAGGTTGTGGCTGGTGAATGAGTGTGGGGTCCAGTACAGGTCCCCACTAATAGTAATTAGCTCTTCTATAGCACTTTTCATCAGTAGATCTCAAAGTGCTTTATATAGGATGTCAGTAGCATTATCTCCATTCCACAGATGAGGAAGCTGAGTCAGAGAGAGGTGAAGTGACTTGCCCAACGTCACCCAGCAAGAAGAGCTGGCAGTAGAACCAGGTGTCCTGAGTCCTAGTCAAGTGCTCTATCCACTAGGCAGCACTGCCTCCACTACTTTCAATTAAGGACCCTGGCAGAGATAAGTTTATTTGATTCAAGGAAACAGTGAGATGGGTAGGGATTGTCAAGGAATTCCACAGCCTTCCCACCCCACCATATTACTTTCATTAACTTGAATGAAGTCTCAGCCTTTTTTCAAAATACAAGCAAGTCTGCCTCTTCATTGGTGGGATGCCATTAGTTATAGACTGAGCTTAGCCCTGTTCACCATTCTTCATTTATTATAGGAATGCTTTGTTCCAGTTCTTGAAAACCTATGCATGTTAGTTTTTAATGCAAAGGATGTAGTTGATTAAATTGTCTGTTTTGCATGGCAATATCTAGACAATGCAGAATGTCACCATTCCGGCCTCAGAAAACTGCACATCCCCTGACCTTTGCTGGACTGATGGAAACTTGACATGGACCATCAAAAATGTGTCTCTCACAGAAAATATTCAAAAATGTAAGTAGAAATACCACTTATTTGTAAGTTATGGGTTTTAGGTACACTTATTTTGTGTAAAGTCAACAACAGATCATTATAAAGGGATACAAGCAAAATGAAGTTTGACAGCTGCATACATTCAGACCAGCTCCTCTGGAGTTATTGACCAATTTCCTTTTGGTAGCATTGCATCATTCAGACCCCACATAGATCTCTTGCTAGGAGCCCTAAAATCAGCACAGAATGTATTCCATGTCATGTCACCCCTTACAAGTCCAGTGACCGGGTCCTATGGTTATGTTACAAGAGTGATTTCTTGGATATTTTGATTGATCATCTTCATTGGCATGTGAGTACCGTTTGGCAGAGAAGGGGTGACACACTCATCCTGCCACGAAGAACACACTAAGATTTGCTCCTGCCTTTGCATACCGCTCCCTTGTGCAAAGTTGCATGGAGACACACTACCCATACATGGGCATGTTTCTATCTCTGTCTGCCCCTTTGTGTGGGGATGCTAGATATCTTATAGCCCTGGCCATAGGAGATCCACACACACCCCTAAAACACCCATACTGGGTAGCCAATGAGGTAAGGATTTTTTGCTACCTTTGACATTGATGCCACCAGGCCTATTTATGGAAGAATAGCACAATGGCCTAGTGACAGAAATAAAATTCTGGCTAGTCTGACTTTGACTTTCTTTTTCCTTTTTAGGCCAGCATCTCTTTGTAGGAACAAATCTTGCTGATCTTGCTGTCGGTCTCATCCTGCTTGCAGGGTCTTTGATAATTTTGTGCACCTGTTTGGTGCTGATAGTTAAGTTACTGAATTCTGTGCTTAAAGGACAAGTGGCCTCCGTTATCAAGAAGACACTCAATACCGGTAACTATGTGTTGTTTCTATGTAACTAGGAAAAACTGTGGCAATAAGCACGTTTACTGACACTTTGCCCTGGCCGATCCGAAGCGATGGCATGAGTAAAGCAATATGAAGCTGAAATCCTAGAATATTATTTCATCTTGTCAGTGTGTTTCTTGCATTTCTTTTTATAAATCAGTGAGTGAATGTTTCACTTGTGAAGTGTGGCTGATTAAGCCGTAGAAACCAAAGTCCAGACTCTGTTTTTGATGTACTGTATAATCATTAGCTGTTAGAATCCTAGGGGTTACTCGATATATATCCTCAGTAAATACCACTGAAGTGCTGACAGCTTCCTCTGGCATGGGGCTTTCACCTCATGTTACTGCTAGTGCTAGTTGAAAAAAGGGACACATTTTTTGATGCTTTCCCTTTCCCTCTCCTGACTGAGCAGCCAGCTTCCATCTCTATGACCACCTGTCTCATTAAAAAGCCACTTTGTGCTAGGACATTCGCCCAGGTGCAGCTTTTGCCACCATCCCTTTTGCTTCCTAGTTTGAGGAGAGGGGTGGACTCCACTAGCAGTGGGAGGCAGCCCTGACAGAGGTCTGACTGAGGAAGAAGAGATGGTGCTCTGCATGGGGAGAAGGTTACATAAACAGGACTTGCTGCTGGCCCTTCCTTCCTCTGGGGTACAGGGCACCAGCGGCTCAGGAAAAAAAATTAGTCAGTTCCCATGTTTACATCTAATTTGGAACTGGTCAGTTTCTTGGGTTTCTTATTTCACTTCTTCCCAACTGATTACGTCCTGATTTCATAGCTGACTGGCAAAGCTGCAGGCGTCAGGGAAACATGGTGCATTATCTCTCTAAGTAGGGTCTTTAGGTCTATATTTTCAAGTTATTAGTGATTTTTAGGTGCCCAGCTTGAGACACATTAAAGAGACCCGATTTTTCACAGGATGGGTTCTCAGTGCTTTTTGAAAAACAGGCTCACTGAGGGCATCTGAAGCTGCCAAAATTGAGGCAACTGAAATTTGGAAACCGTAGGCCTTGTTATTTCAGTTTATAACTTGAAAGGTACCTATACGTCGTTGTGTTGATCTCCATGTAAATGCTTTTATTATTATTTGCACCTAGGAGCCCTACTCAAAGACCACGGCCTCGCTGTCCTAGGTGCTTTACTAACATAGAACAAAAAATGGTCATTGCCCCAAGTAGCTTTAACATCTAATAAATAAGAAATAATAATAATATTTTCACAGCTGTATTACATATAGCACAAAATATTTTGTGACTCTAAAAATTGTGCCCTCCCTTTTTTATTTTTCAGATTTCCCATATCCTTTTTCTTGGGTAACCGGATACCTGGCGATGCTTGTTGGAGCTGGTATGACGTTCATTGTTCAAAGCAGTTCTGTTTTCACATCTGCTATTACGCCACTCGTTGGTAAGTTCTTTGGTATTTTATTTCTAAAGCCTCATATTTTATATTTTTCACTCCAAAATATTCAGTCCTATTTTCTTCTTCTAGGTATTGGTGTTATAAGCATTGAGCGCGCTTACCCACTTACGTTAGGGTCTAACATTGGTACGACCACGACTGCTATACTGGCCGCTTTAGCAAGTCCAGGCAGTACATTAAGATATTCATTACAGGTCAGTATAAATCATGCTTATTATTATTTACAGATTGACATCAGTGAGAATTTTGCCAGAGTAAGGAGGATTAAGGCGTAAGGAGAATTTAGCTCTAATGATGCTGGCATACAAATATCCCACGCTAGTACCAGACCATTGCCTTTCAAACCTGAGCTCTTCAGGTTATTAAGGGTCATGCATCAGTCTCAAATACTGAGACCAGAGCAAAAAGGTACATTAAATGTTCACAGAATTCTGTTAGATAATGGCTTTCCTGAGATTGGCTTGATTCTGTTATAGACTTTCAGAAACAGAAGTTAGGTTCCGAAGTCAGAATGTTGACATTTACACTGATGGCCTGTTTTCAAAAATGCTGAAGACCAAGTAGCTCCCATTGACTTCATTATTGGCTCAGCCCTTGTGAAAAGCACACCGCTGATTTTAGGAGCCTAGGTTTGGGAACCTATTTTTTAAAATGGTAAATGACTTTCCAGGTATATGGTGATGTCTGAATTTACCTTTCTACATCAAGAGGGAAAATAGTAATGAAGTCTTCTCTATAACCAGTATCAATGCATTTCAATAACTCTAATAAACTGAACGTACTTGGAAAACAGGGAAATAACAACAGTAGTCATTTTATTGCCTCCACACAAGATAAAGCAGCTGCAATCTCAAGCTGGGCTAAGTCCAGTTAAGTTGATCTCATGTTAAATAATCATTTTATGACATCCTTTAAAAAACAAAACCACGTGTTTGAATTAGGGCTGTCAAGTGATTAAAAAATTAATCGCAATTAATCGCTCTGGTAAACAACAATAGAATACCATTTCTTTAAATATTTTTGGATGTTTTCTACATTTTCAAATATATTGATTTCAGTTACAACACAGAATACAAAGTGTACAGTGCTCACTTTATATTTATTATTGATTACAAGTATTTACACTGTAAAAAAACAAAAGAAATGGTATTTTTCAGTTTACCTAATACAAGTACTGTAATGCAATCTGTTTATCATGAACGTTGAACTTACAAATGTAGAATTATGTACAAAAAAACTGCATTCAAAAATAAAACAATGTAAAATTTTAGAGCCTGCAAATCCACCCAGTCCTACTTCTTGTTCAGCCAATTGCTCAGACAAACAAGTTTGTTTACATTTGCAGAAGATGACAGGATCTGCTCAATAACAATCCAAAGCAGTGTGGACCGACGCATGTTCATTTTTATTATCTGAGTCAGGTACCACAAGCAGAAGGTTGATTTTCTTTTTTGGCGGTTCGGGTTCTGTAGTTTCTGCATCAGAGTGTTGCTCTTTTAAGGCTTCTGACAGCATGCTCCACACCTCGTCCCTCTCAGATTTTGGAAGGCTCTTCAGATTCTTAAACCTTGGGTCAAGTGCTGTAGCTATCTTTAGAAATCTCAGATTGGTACTGTACCTTCTTTGCATTTTGTCAAATCTGAAGTGAAAGTGTTCTTAAAATGAACAATGTGCTGGGTCATCATTCGAGACTGCTGTAACATGAACTATGTGGCAGAATGCAGGTAAAATAGAACAGGGGACATACAATACTCCCCCAAGGAGTTCATTCATAAATTTAATTAATGCATTTTTTTTTTTACGAGTGTCATCAGCATGGAAACATGTCCTCTGGAATGGTGGCCGAAACATGAAGGGGCCTACAAATGTTTAGCATATCTGGCATGTAAATATCTTGCGATGCCGGCTACAACAGTGCCATGAGAATGCCTGTTTTCACTTTACATGACATTGTAAACAAGAAGTGGGCAGCATTATCTTCTGCAAATGTAAATAAACTTGTTTGTCTGAGTGACAGGGTGAACAAGAAGTAGGACTGAGTGGACTTGTAGGCTCTGAAATTTTACATTGTTTTGTTTTTGAGTGAAGTTATGTAACAAAAAAACCCCTTACATTTGTAAATTGCACTTTCAGGACAAAGAGGTTGCACTACAGTACTTGTATGAGGTGAATTGAAAAATACTATTTATTTTATCATTTTAAAGTGCAAATACTTGTAATAAACAATATACACTTTGATTTCAATTACAACACAGAATACTATATGAAAATGTAGAAAAACATCCAAAATATGTAATAAATTTCAATTGATATTCTATTGTTTAACAGTGTGATTAAAACTGTGATTAATCGCAATTAATTTTTTTGAGTTAATCACGTGAGTTAACTGTGATTAATCTACAGCCCTAGTTTAAATGTTAGTTGTAATCAAATAACAATTACAGAAGGGAAATGAGATAAGGGCAAGGGATCTACAGATTTGGTCAGCAGACACTGGACTTATTTTGCCCAAGCCCCTTCTTGAGGCTTTAGAAAGCAGGTCATAGAGTTTAAGGCCAGAAGAGACCACCAGATCATGTAGGTTATGTCACTCTTAAACCGCAGCATAGACACTCGCGGCTGCAATGGGAGGGTTTCTCCCATTGCTTTAGTTAATCTGCCTCCCTGAGGGGCGTTAGTTAGGTTAACAGAAGAATTATTCTGTCAACCTAACACTGTCAACAGGGGGCGGTTAGGCTGACATACTTGTGGCTTTTTCACACTCCTGAGTGACACAACTGGGTTCACTTAACTTGTTAGTGTAGACCTGGCCCTCGTGTGACTTCCTGTATATCATAGGCCACCAACATCACCCAACACCCCCACCCTAAACCCAACAATCAAAATTAGATGAAAGTTCTGTAGCCCACAAGAGACTAAATTATTATGTGGCACAGGCAGAGAAGGGGGAGACTGAGGTGTACCAATGCCGAAAGCCCTCGCCATGGCAGGGAATTGATTGAGCAAGATATATCTAGATGATCCCAGCACGTTAACTGCACCCCACACTGCAAAAGAAGGTGAAACCCCCACAAAGTCACACTCTGACCTTGGGGAAAATTCCTTCCCAACCCCACATATTGCAATCAGCTAGAGCCTGAGCATGTGAGCAAGCACCTGAGTGAGAGAATGCTCAGTGCCACCTTAAAGCACCGACTGCCCAGTGTCCCATCTCTGATGCTTCAGAGGAAGAAGAAAAAAAAACCTCAGAATACGTTGGGGTCACCCCTTCAGGTGATCAACAGAAGATATAAACTGGAAGGGACCCCCAGGGCTGTTGAGCCTGGCCCCCCAACATCACGAGCAATCCCATCATATAATCCTACTCATAAATTTATCCATCTCTCAAAACGAATTAACTGTTTTGCCCCATAACTCCTATTGCGAGGCTGTTCCAGAATCTCACCTCTGTGATGATTAGAAACCTTCTTTAAATTTCCGGCCTTAATTTGTTCGTGGCCAGCTTATACTCATATGTTTTTGTGCCAGCTTGTCCTTTAAATTTAATAGCTCTTCACTCTCCCTGGTGTTTACCCCCTCTCAGACTTCATTTTGCTAGGCCAAGCAAGCCAAGCACTTCCATTCTCCTCTCATAAAATAGGCCCTCCATATCCCAATCATCCTAGTAGATCTTCTCTGCACCTGTTCCAGTTTGAATTAATTTTTCTTGAACATGGGTAACCAGAGTTTTACACAGTATTCCAGATGAGGTTTCACCTGTACTTTGTACAATGACATTAATATTTCTCTATCTCTACTGGAAATGTCTTGCCTAATACATCCTAGCATCGCATCTACCTTTTTCGCAGCCACATCCTGGTGGTGGCTCATAATTATCCTGTGATCAAGCAATACACTTAGTCTCTGTTGCTTCTAAATGATAAGCTCTGAATTTATAACAGAAATTCTTATTATTAAATCCTATCTTGCAATTTGTACTATTGAATTCAGATCCTCCTCTGTATTGCCAATACCTCCCACCTTTGTATCAACAGCAAATGTTATTAGCACTCTCCTACTTTTTGTGCCAGTCATTAATAAATTAATTAATAAAAATTAAATAAATTAATAACATTAAATAATATTGGCCCCAACACCAATACTTGAGGAACTCCACTAGTAACCTCTCTGCAGTCTGATATTTCTCCTTTCAGCACAACCCATTGCCTTCTCCCCTTTAGCCAGTTCCTTGTATTAATCTTCATCGTCTCTACCTTAACTAATAATTTTCCCTCTGGTACCATGTCAGATGCTTTACTGATGTCCAAGTGTATTAGATATGCTGCATGTCCCTTATCTAAAAAATCAGTTCTCTTCTCAAAGAAATAAATCAGGTTAGTCTGGCACACTTTATTTTTAGTAAACCCATGTTGCGTTACATCCTTTTTCCATTTACCTCCATGAATTTAATTATTCTTTCCTTCATAATTTGTTCTAAAGCCTTGCATACCATTTAGGTCAGACTAATAGCCCTGGAATTGCCCGGATCAGTTATTTTCCCTTTCTTAAATATCGGAACAATGCTAGCTATTCTCCAGTCATATGGTATTACTGCCAAATATATAGATTTATTAAAAATCTTTGCTACTGGACTAGCAATTTCATGTGCCAGTTCTTTCAGTATTCTGGGATAGAAATTATCTGGTCTCCCTAATTTTAGATCATTAAACTCTTAAGTTTTTCTTTCAACTACAATGTGACAGTCTCCCTTCCATATGCTCATTTGGAATGGAGACTGTCACATTGTAAGTTTTTCCTAAAGTCCAACCTAAACTGCCCTTGCTGCAATTTAAGCCCATTGCTTCTTGGGGTTCTATACTCAGAGGTTAAGAAGAACAATTTTTCTCCCTCCTCCTTGTAACAACCTTTTATGTACTTGAAAACTGTCATCATGTCCCCCCTCTCTTCTCCAGACTAAACAAATCCAATTTTTTCAATCTTCTCTCATAGGTCATGTTTTCTAGACCTTTAATCATTTTTTGTTGCTCTTCTCTGGACTTTTTCCAGTTTGACCACATCTTTCCTGAAATGTGGCACCCAGAACTGGACACAATACTCCAGTTGAGTCCTAATCAGTGCGGAGTAGAGTGGAAGAATTATTTCTCGTGTCTTGCTTACAATACTCCTCCTAATATAACCCAGAATGATGTTTGCTTTTTTTGTAACAATGTTACACTCTTGACTCATATTTAGCTTGTGGTCCACTATGACCCCCAGATCCCTTTCTGCAGTACTCCTTCCTAGGCAGTCATTTCCCATTTTGTATGGTGTGCAACTGATTGTTCCTTCCTAAGTGGAGTACTTTGCATTTGTCCTTATTGACTTATTAGGCTGCCGGAGTCTAAAGGCAGCACATTATTTCCTTATAAGCAACACATTTTTTACATTAAAAAATTAGGCTTGTGTACCTTTCTCATTGATTTGTACTTGTATCTTTTTCAGTTGATGAACAGAAATTGCTTGTTGTTTGAGTTGGCTGACTTTGTCCCCAGCGCTGCGCGCTGCATGGTAGAACTACTCAGCAGAGCTGTGTGGAGGACAGGAGTTCTGTTTTGTGAAGGATTTTAAGATATTGAGCTTTGGCTTTGTTCCAAATCGGAGCAAACACCCAAAATTTCCAAATTCTTCACAAAGGGAAATTAAAAATAATATTTTGGGTCATTTGAAAAACGTTTCCTTTTGATTTTAACTTTTTACATGTCTTTATTTAAGTAAAAAATATTAGATATGAAAAGTAGTTTCAAAGCAAAAACTCAATTCCCCCGCCCCCCCAAAATGTAAAAATGGGACATTTGTTGAAACCTTCCCCAACCTCCCCCCCCCCCCCCCCATGATATTCCGGCAAAATGGACCCAGTTTCATTAAGCATTTTGATGCTGATGGAACCACATATTCCAACAGAATCTGGTCCTTTCAGAGCTTCTCTGACCAGCTCTGTGTATCATTGTGCATGTGGATGTGCTGTCCATTGTACACTTTTAATGACCTTTTAATACTCTTGTTGTAGGCTCCTTGGTTTCACTGGGAATTTTGCTAGTGTGAGGGCTGGTCTACACTGGGGGGGGGGGGGGAAATCGATCCAAGATATGCAACTTCAGCTACGTGAATAGGGTAGCTGAAGTCGAAGTATCTTGGATCGAAGATACCTGGGGTACAGATGGCGCAGGATCGATGGCCGCGGCTCCCCCGTCGACGGTGCTACCGCCGCTCGCTCTGGTGGAGTTCTGGAGTCGACAGTGAGCACGTTTGGGGATCGATATATTGCGTCTTAACGAGACACGATATATCGATCCCTGATAAATCGATTGCTACCCGCCGATACGGCGGGTAGTGAAGACGTATCCTAAGAGTAAGGAATCAGACCCTTAGGCTAAGTCAGATGTAACTTAGTTGTCTTATGTTGATGACTCATCAAAAACACACAGAAGTCTGGATCTTTTCCAAACATTATCCTGATTGTTGATCATTATTAATTATGTAGTACCCAAAGTGTGCATAGTGCTTCCCAGAACATAGAGAAGACCGTATAACCTAAATCTAATCATAACTCTAAGTGTGATAATAGAGTAAGAGGGGAGTGAAGGAAGACAGAACACAGACTCTGAGGAAGATCATAGGTTTGTTGATATTTGGGTCACAGTATTTAAAGGCACTTTAACTAACTGCTCAAAATGTGCTTGCTTTCAGATTGCTTTGTGTCACTTTTTTTTCAATATTTCCGGGATTATTCTGTGGTACCCAATACCTTTCACCCGGGTACCAATCCGCCTCGCAAAGAGCTTGGGGAACATAACAGCCAAGTACAGATGGTTTGCTATTTTTTATCTGATCCTCTGCTTCTTCCTGATCCCGTTGGCTGTGTTTGGTTTGTCGGTAGCTGGCTGGCAGGTCCTTCTGGGCGTTTGTGGTCCCATCGTACTTGCTTTGATTACAGTGATTGTGATTAATGTTCTGCAGTCCAAACGGCCAAATATACTGCCTACAAAGCTCCAAAACTGGGATTTCCTTCCCAGGTGGATGCACTCCTTGAAGCCATGGGATAATGTGATAACTTCTGCACTCTCCTTCTGTGGGAGATACTGCTTCTGCAACAAGTGCTGCAAATGCTGCAAAGGCAACACGGAAGATGAGCTGGCCAAAGACAAGCAGGAAAAGGCTATGGCAGTTTATGATAACACGGTTGAATTGGCTGATGAAGAAAATTGTGTTACAAAGACACAACCAGCGGCTGGTGGTGAGAAAACCTACTCAGACAACACAGCCTTCTAGGAGGGGATCAATCTATAATAGCAAAGATACAGTATAAGACAATCAATCTCTTGAAAATCAGCTTGGGCAGTATACTGAGGAATGAATGAAAACTCGGTTAGGTTCTTGTATCCAGTGGTATACTACTCATCAAGGAATGCAGTAGAACAAATTCTACATGGTTCCCAGAAAGTCTAAGATCAGGTAAAAAGCTAAGGATGGATTTTTATCTGGAGGATCTACTATATGAAATGTTAATTCAAGGCCAGTAGTGCTAAACAAATAAACGTTGATATGCAGTCCCATTAACAGAATGGCTCCAATGAGTTGAGACATATGAACTTAAAAAAATACTCTGTAATGTGCAGAACATTCTCTCCGAATTACAGGGATATTAAACTACACTCACCTGATGATACCACAAAGTTTCTGGAAGAGGCAAAAAATCAGAAGAACGAAAATGTTTTCATATATTCATTTCCTGTAATGTTAGAGAGCTTAGATGCTGTATTTTGTGACTTTTAACTAAAGGCTAACATGTAACTATTTTAAATTGCTGGTGCACTTGCCATTTGAAAGTATAAATCGGTTAAGGACTGGGTGCCTACTGAAGGGCTTTCTGGAAACTTTTTACTAAACCACAAAACAGCCTTTTAAAATAGCAGTAAAGGTTGGATTTAGAGCAATAAAAGCAAGGAAATTTGGAATTCAGCATTATGCCTACTGCAGGGCTTATGCTAAGATCACACGTTCTTAAAGAAAGCTGTTAACACCTACTGTAGAGAAAATGTGTGTTAACTGTCACCATTTACAGCATGGCCTGTGTCAATGTAGTTGGAATCAGCATAGTGCCTGGCATGAATTTGTACTGTCAGTATTATGCATGTGCATATTAGGAATCCAAATCTCTAATAAAAATCCACAGGTAAAGTAATCGTACATCACATGCTGGGAAGTCCCATGTCCTCGCTCTCTGTGGGTATTAATGTTTTAGTAAATGCCCGTGCAGACTAGTCCACACCATGGACTGACAAACTGCAACATTTCAGAATGAGCCATTTCTGAGTACTGCAAAGCCTTCAAAAATCAGTACACTTTTGTTGGCTTTACGTAATTAAAAAATGACCAAATCATGGGAGATATAGTGGGTGAGGGTTGGAATGTATGAAAGTTGACAGTTGTGAGGGGTGGAAAAACTACAGCCCTGGCTCTATGCTAATTTTTAGTTTATATAGCTGAGTTATAAATGAGACTTACAATGGAAATGCTGACAAGACCCTTCACTGTAGCATAGCTACTCAGTGCTGCTAAAATAGATTTACTTCTGAACAAGTTTGCTATTTTCTTAATGTTATGTAATTTAGTAGGCAGAACTCAGTTATAATGTAAATATGTACATTTTGAGGGTGAAAATAAGTTCTTCACATTTTTAAATTGACATGCTTATAAGTTGTGTAAAGTCTGCTTTTTCATATTATATTAAATTTTATTCAGACTGAGCTTTTGATTTTTTCTGCTACTGTGAGCCAATGACAAGATGCTAAGCATGGTTGTGATTTGTATCTATCAGATAGGATTTTCAAAAGGACTCACTGTAGGCCTAACTCTGCTCCCCTGGATCTCAATAGAGAACTCAGAGTTAGGACCAGCCATCCCTTTCAACCTATTCCTTTTTCTGTTTTCTTGATGTTAATGTTTGTTGAACTTTGTTGTCTTTGAACAACTCTTCTCATATGAACAAGATCTCTAGTCTGCCTCGCACATTTCTAATGTGCTCTCGCATGTTTTTATAGGCTTATGTGCATTTTCCTACTCTCAGCTTTTTGACTCATTAGAATAATATCTAGACGTTCTTGTGAAATTCTGTAAGACTAACATTAAAATAGAAGACGTTTCCTGCTTTTCCTTATTCAGTTAACAGAGTGGCTCTTTTTTTATTGTTTTAAATAAAAGCTTAAACAAGCCCTCTATCAAAACACCAGGGATAGGTTAGGAAAAGCAGCTGCTACAAAGGAACTGGAGGAATTATGTTTTGGCATATCAGTGAGCATATCAGCTTCTTTGTTGTAAATATTCTGCTGTCCTACATTCAGTTCTTGTTTATCCTTCTTCACTCTTTATATACATTGTGTCATGTGCCTTTATTTTTAGGCAGAACTCATGGATTTCAGTGGAGACATTAACTTAAAAATTGATAGCACATATCCCAGCATATTCATTCCCAGACTCTAATAATTGCTATTTACACTTAATTTATAATTGTTCTAGTGTACAGCATTTTCATAAGTTATATCGTAAATGTCTTTATGTGATTGAGTTGTTTACATTACATATTTGAAAACTATGCAATGTTTATCTATGATGTAAAAAGGACATACTGTATATTTTGTAACATAGCTTTTAAAAATTATATGTGTAACTATGTATACTTCATACTGTGGAGGCATGTTAGTGGCTCCATTGTTTAAGTTATATTGTGATTTGCTGCTAATGCAGGAGGTGAGTCCTTAAAATAAAGATTACAATGTAGCTAAATATATTCCTATTATGTCTATAATGCACAAGGATGTTGAATTCTATTTTTCTAACCAGTTATGATTTTTTTGTGAAGAGTAACGGCTGAGGCACAAAGTTTCTAAAAATTATTTTTTTAAATTTGAAGAAATTATACAACTTTTCGGGATTCTGTACCATTGGCTTTGTAACCTGGCATGAATGTTCATCTTGCTCTAGTAGAGTGCAGTGCATTGAATAAAAAAATAAAGAGATGTTTAAAATATATACATTTACTTATATGCAGTGGTTGTCAATGGAAAAATAGTTCTGATTTGAAGAGCTCTAGTTTGAAACAGCAAACTGTAAAGGATATGGGGCTGTGCATAAGCATAGATACAACAAGGGAAATCTTAGGAGGAATGTGCACCAACACAGGTCAGGTTTTCTAAACTGTTTATTGTTTTTGTTGCTTTCCTCTGGACTCTCTCCAATTTGTCCACTTCTTTCTTAAAAGTGTGGTGCCCAGAATTAGACACGTATTCCAACTGAGGCCTCTCCGGTGTCAAGTAGAGCAGGACAATTACCTCCTCTGTCTTACATAAGACACTCCTGTTAATACATCCCAGAACTATATTAGTCTTTTTTTTTTTTTTTTGGCAACTGCAACACATTGTTGACTCATATTCAATTTATGATCCTACTATGGTACTATCCTCAGCGGTACTATTACCTAGCCAGTTATTCTCTGTTTTGTAGTTGTGCGTTTGATTTTTCCTTCCTAAGTAAAGTACTTTTTTGCCTTTTGTGGGCACGGACATTTTCTGGCAAGTTTCTATGGGATGGAGTGAGCGGGGGACGGGGGTGAGGCAGAGGTGGGGCCTCGGGGAAGAGGAGGGGTGTTCTGTTTTGTGCAATTTTAGAAAGCTGGCAACGCTAAGCCTTTCTGTTTGTTCAAGGTATCCCTGACCATTGGATGAGGTGTTAGCTGGAGTGACCTTTGGTAGTAACTCCTCGTCCTGTCCTCCTTGAGGCTATAGGCATAGCTCTGGGGTGGGAAAGGGGACCTGGGCCCTCCCTCTGCAGCAGGTCCATGCCTTGGGCCCTGAAAGTGAAACAGCATGCACTGTCCTAAGTTTGGCCAGCCTGCTTGCTTGCTTTCCCCTGGGCCACTTCCTACCACCACTGCATCTCAGTCTGGGGCATGGGCACAGTGGCATTAGTCTTTACTTCCAAACGCACAAAGTCTAGGGCTGATGCTTATTGCCTACTCGAATCCTAGCCCATGGTTCCTCCTCCCTCCTGGGGAGCATCTGGGGAGGTAGGGGGAAATTCTCAGTCAGGTCCTTTTAGGAGAACTTCCCTCTCCTGTTGCTGCAGAGCAGTGCTCCTCCAGGAAATGGCCCCCCACCTGGTGCTCCTGATGCTCCCTTTATCCTGGTATTCTCCCAGGACCATGCTCAACAATGCCTGAGGGGGCAGGGCCTCCCTGGGCCAGTATTGCTCCAGCCCTTCCTTTGTCTCTGCCTTAGTGTGGAGTTTGTAAACCCCATCCCTCATGTGGACAATTTTCAATTCCATTCTGGAAGTTCACTGAAGCCTCACTTTGGCAAAGCATTTAAGCAAATACTTAACTTCAGGCAGGTGCTACAGGGAGATCTAAAGACTCTTAGAATGAAGCTTCATCAAGGGACTCCTCATTGCTGCTCTTACCTCTGCATATTGCTGTACTCCTCTTTCATCTGTCTCCTCATCTGGACCACATTGTTCATCATTCACCGCTGAGCTTTTGGCTCGTTTGCTGTCACTTTCAAGTGGACCCTTCTTCTCGCCAGGATTATTTGGGAGCTTTACCTTCTCTTTCTCCAGTTTCCACTGTGTCCTGATAATGTATTTATACAAAGGCGGCTCCAGGCACCAGTGCTCCAAGCGCGTGCCTGGGGCAGCAAGCTGCGGGGGGAGGGGGGGGGGCGTACCGGTCGCCGTGAGGGCGGCAGTCAGGCTGCCTTCAGTGGCATGCCTGCGGAGGTCCACCGGTCCCGCGGCTCCGGCGGTAATTCGGCGGCAGGTACGCCGAAGGCATGGGACCGGTGGACCTCCCGCAGGCATGCTGCCGAAAGCTGCCTGACTGCTGTGCTTGGGGCGGCAAAATACATAGAGCCACCCCTGTATTCATATCTAGAACAGAGCATTAAACTCAGTACATTTTAAATCCAGGGGAAGTTAAACACACTACTATCACTACTGCGGGTTAAACACTCCACTACTTATTTCTCTCCTTGATTTCCATATTGGAACCATGGAAGGAAATGGTAAATGACTGTTTCTAGTCTAGTCTAGATAGGTTCTTATACTGCACTCATCACAGTAGAGTATCAGAGCACTTTCCAGAAGTGCATTAAGCAATGTGACTATGTGTCACATTCTCATTCATTCTCTTTCTCATCCTTTCCCTGGGGGGAATAGTGCATGCAGAACACTGTTTTGTTCTGGAAGACTTTTTTATTTTGTTTTTAAATATACGGGCTTTCTATGTGTTTATTAGAGCTGGTCAAAAATTTTTTTGACTGAACAATTTTCTGGAAAATGCAGTTGTGTTGAAATCAAAACATTCATGGGCAGGATTAGAATTTGACAACATTTTAGATGGGAAAGTGTTGAAATGATACACTTCAGGTGTCTCAGTTTGATTAGTTTATATTTTTATTATTAAACATGAATTTAAATGTATAATTTACTATTTTATATTGTTTTGACATTATTGAAACTGGGTTTTGCTATTTCTGAATTGACATTTTTTCAGAATTTTTGAAATGTTGACTTGTGCCAATTCAGAACCAAAATAGGTTTTGATAAGTTGACATTTCCTGAGAAATGGAAATTCTGTTTTACAGTCAGCTCTAATGTTATATTAGAGAAGGCAAGGCCAAAGAAGTGACCCAGGGTCAAGGGCACTGGTATCTGTAGGAGGTGCAGCTAGAATAGGATTTTAAAAACCCCAAAACACTCACATTAAAAATATGTGTAAAGCACCATGCAAGAAATGAATATTTGTAAAAATAAATGTGCACAATACAGAGGAAATGTACCTAAAACAATCATGATTTTCAAAAGATTCTCTTGGGAAAACATTGAGTTTATTGATGGGGACAGACCTCACAGTACTTCAGGAAAAAGCTCTTGAGGAACTAAGGGTATGTCTACACTGCAGTGTAAGCCCAGGGTTCAAAGACAGGATCTAGCCTAACCCCCATTCCGTCTACACACAAATCGTGTTAACCAAGGGCTCGGGTGCAGGGTATGAGCCTGAGTCAAGCCAGGACCCAGGCTTCAAGCCCTATTGTTTTACAGTGATGACACAGCCCTACTGGATTTGTGCTCTGTGAGTCCTCCAAAAGTATCCTACAATCCCGTGGGCTGATTTTCTTTCTCCTTGGGATAGTCAAGTTTGGTGGACAATCAAGTTTTCCCACATTACACCATAAACTAAAGGCTAAAGCAGCCACATTTTAGGGGCCACTAGGAAGTCTGGGATAAGGGTGGTTGGACTCAGGCCCACACAATGCAGTGTTGGACTCAGGCCCACACTCTCTGCTTCCCCCCACCCCACCCCCCCACACACAGTGGCAACTCTTGCAGCTCCTGTCCGGTGGGACTGGCTGGGCTCCAGGCATTGTAACCCGGCCCCTGATGCATGGGGTCACAGGGCCACTCTCTCAAATTTGGCCTGGTCACCCCCCCTCAGAGAGGCTGGGCCAAACCTGTGCACCAGGATCCAGATCTCAATCCCCAGAGTGAGAAACTGAACCCAGCCAGCCCTGTGGGATAGGAGCTGTTTCAACTGGGGGGGTGGGGTGGGGGGGCCAAAGCAGCACAGTCCCATGAAACCTGGAGACAATAGGGAAGTCTGAGGCAGAGCTATTTCACATAATGAGCTGACTAATCAGTCCAGACATCATAGTTCAGACCTCAAACCCAAGCACCAACTGCTGTGGATAGCTCTCATATTTTCCTGAAAAATTCACCTGAATCTGAATGGAACAAACAAAGGCAGAAAACACCAAACTAGACCAGATCTCATCTTCATGCTTATACTACTGCACCTCTCATCAGCCTCCAACACAGTAGACCACAAAAATCCTGCTAATCCGCCTATTTGATTGGAACAGATGGCACAGTATCACAATTCCTTTTCAGCAAAATCCAGAGAATGTTAATGGGTAAATGCTCTTCTTCCTTGAGGGTCTTGAGGGATCCCACAGAGAGCCATACTATTTCCCCTTAATTGGACTTCATGAGAACTATTTAAAAATAGTGAGATGCCACAGACTTCGTGGCCATTAATGTGCACTGTTGACAGCCAACTATATCACATTCTCTACAGATGCCACCAGTGTCACTACTAAGACTTCACAATGCTTTCAATAGATCACTCCTCAATGAGGAGCAGTTGGTTCAAAGTCAGGCCAGGCAAAGCAAAAGTGATGATGGTTGGAAGAAGAAAATGTACTGTCCACTCCTTCTATTGACAGAGTACACCCTCCTGATTTTCATCACTGAGCCTAAATAATCCTGTAGAGTCATTGACCAAAAAACAGCAGCTTTCTTCCACCTCAAGCTTCTTAGGAAACGTCCTCCTGACTCCCACGGAAGCACTTGGCTACAGTGACCCATACATTACTACAAAAAAAATGGTTTATGAATAATACTGAGAACAAATCCACGTGATTCAGTAGGTGTGTAAGCAAATGGGTGCTAGATATGAATACACTTCTACCCCGATATAACGCTGTCCTTGGGAGCCAAAAAAATCTTACTGTGTTATAGGTGAAACCGCGTTATATCGAACTTGCCCCCCCCCCCCCCCCGGAGCGCTGCTTTACCGTGTTATATCTGAATTCGTGTTATATCGGGTCGTGTTATATCGGGGTAGAGGTGTATTGTGGATTAACAGCATAAGGAGATCAGAAGGAAATCTCAGTCCACATTTCCATATAGGTGCTGTAAGTAAGCACCAATGTTGTGCTCCATATCATCCTCAATGTGTCATTGACAGGGATTTGTTTCTATTCAGCGGGAATTTCTAGCCATACCAATGCCAGTTGCTATAAATATTTTTGTCAGTGTGACTGGCTGGCATTTTACTGTACATATCAACTCATAGGGAATATTCTGTGAATTGTAGCCCTCCCTTCATCACTTTAGTCTGAAGGGGAACACATGCTCCATAACCAGGGAAGCTAAGGTGTGTACTTCTCACATAGATAGTAATTATGCTGATTTTCACTAGAGCAGTGACTAAGTAGATTTACAATGCAGATCAGATCCCAGTATTACAACATAGGAGAACATCAGAAGGGAGGACAATATACTCATGCTCTTGTGAAACTTTCATATTTACCCTTTACACTTCTTGCATGCACCAATCACTATACACTAGTTAATATATTAGTGCCCTGCACTGTAGTATAAACAAGCAACTTAATTACAGCAGTAGATAATATTTTGCAAGCAGATGACAGTAGCATGTAATTACTGCTAGTTTACACTATGCAAGAAGCATAAATTACAATTTGGACAATTTATGGGCCAGATTCTGCCCTTGGTTATGCAACGTGCAACTCTTATTGGCTTTAGCAGGAGCTGTGCATGTGTAACTGAGGATAGAATTCAGTCCTCTACTATTTGACTATGGCCCAGAGCATCAGTTCTCAAGCTGTTGTCCACAGAGAGCTAGTTGGTCATAAGGGGCTAGATCCACAAAGATGCTCAGTCTCTCCTGTTAAAGCTACTTTGCTTTGTATAAATAATCAAATGACCAGACACAGCACAATAGCCCAGTAGTTAAAACACTCAGCTAGTACGTGAGAGAGACTGTGACAGGGTGCTATTAGCAGCTATAAACTGAGCTCTTTGGAGCACCCTGGTCACTTAGAATAGCCAGGGTACTGGGTGTAGTTAGAGTATGAGGGACTTAGATAGCTTGGATCTGGAAAGGCAGAAGGGATCACTTGCACCTATAGGGAGTCTGGGAAGCTAATGAAGTAATTAGCTCACTTGCTGGATAGCTCTGAGAAGAAAGCAAGCAGTGTAAAAGGCAGAGCCTGGGAGCAGGCGGTAGGGTGACCAGACAGCAAATGTGAAAAATCGGGACGGGGGTGGGGTCGGGGTAATAGGCGCCTATTTAAGAAAAAGACCCCAAAATCGGGACTGTCCCTATAAAATCAGGACATCTGGTCACCCTAGCAGGCGAGGGAGATTCTACATAACTGCTGCTATGCTGTGCTGTGCCTGGCGCATAAACAATAATCAAGATGCTGTTGGACTATATGTGCTGCTTAATTCACAAAGAGGGCTTACTAGCCAGTGTTTCCAGGAGCTGAAGGGGAAACCTGTTCACAGAGACCCAGGTTCAAGTCTCTGCCCCAATGAACATTTAGTTACGTATACAAAGTGGAACAGCTTCAGCAGACCAGATTAAGAGACCCACCCCAGAATAGCCAATAGCCTGCTGGTAAGGGCACTCACCTCAGATGCATGTTCAAGTCCGTGTTTCAAATCAGGCTTGAAGCTGAGTCTCCCACATCCGAGGTGTGTGGCCTAACCACTGGATGGCTAGCTATAACAGAGTAGGTCTCTCTTGCTGATTTTCAGTTGCTAGGGCCTGGGTTACTTAAGCAGCTGACTTGGCTTATGTGTTTAACACCAGGAGATGGTTCATGGCTAAGGTGACCAGACAGCAAATGTGAAAAATCGGGGCAGGGGTGGGGGGTAATAGGAGCCTATATAAGAAAAAGACCCAAAAATCGGGACTGTCCCTATAAAATCAGGACATCTGGTCACCCTATTCATGGCTGAGGATCTCATAGAATCATAGACGATTAGGGTTGGAAGAGACCTCAGGAGGTCATCTAGTCCAACCCCCTGCTCAAAGCAGGACCAACCCCAACTATCTTGAGCAGAGGGAAGCACCTTCCTCTACCTGTCAATTTAGTCACCTAGAGGCCCTGATCAATGGAAGTTAGACACCTAAATACCATTGAGTTTGGGCTCTAAGCCACTCCCCTTTCCTTTGCATTTCATTCCTGGCTAGCTTAGGTGGCTTCCCTCTTGGCTTGCTGGTTTCTAAGGATTCCTTCCTCAGGTGCCTAATTTTCTCCATGCATTGTGCAGGGAGCCTGGGCACTTAACTCAGAGCTGAGAATTCTACTCATTGGTGGGGTGTTGTAACATCTAACTGCCTTTGTAGATCTAGTCCCTGGTGCTTGCTCCTTCTTGTTGCCACTTGCTACTTTGCATGAAAAGATGCAAAAATGCATTAAGTATTTTCCCAGTATTACTTTTCCATGGAAGAAATTGCTGTAGTTGCCACCAGATGGAAGAGTAGGTGATTTATATAATCATAAGTGATTCCCTCCTTCACCCTTTGCCCCAGTGGTGGGTTGTTCCTCAGCACAATTTATAGAATGTGAAGCAAAAGACAGTATAAAAGCATTACTAACCACCATGCTCTCAGAGGGAGCAGTCAAAAAAAAAAAAAATCAGGTCTGGCTTGTTCAGTAAAGCTACTGAGGTTGGTAGAGAAGGCAAGGCCAGATTCAAGCAATCTGGGACCTTGGTCTTGTCCCCCCACACACACTTGGAATTGAGGTGGCATGGGGATCCCCTTCCAGAGAGGCAGCATGGGGCATCTTCTTCCTCTTAGGAGCAGCAGCAAGGCCACCCTTGCCTCAGGAGCAACGTTACCGGCCAATGGGAGCTGCGGAAGGCCATGCCGGTGAACCGTCAAAGTAAACAAAATGTCTCGCGGCCCACCAGCGGATTACCCTGATGGGCCACGTGACAAAGGTTGCCGACCCCTGACCTAGAACCTTCCCCAGCTCCCTTCTGCCCGGCTTCCTGCTACAGTTTAAAAAATATATGCATATCTTCACAGTCACCTTGCATACAACAGTCACTTTTAAGATGAAAAAAATCTATATTAATAACATTTTTTTCCTCAGTATGGTATGGATGAAACCCCCACCATATGATGATGACCATTTATTAGACCAAGCAGAACTGGAAGAGAAGTGACACCCTCTTCAGAAACATTTAACAGCTGCATGAAAGGCCATGTATTTTAAAAAGGTCATTTACAGACAGCTGTCATCACTATGAAAAGAAATCACAAGGAAAAGTTAGTTAAATGTTTGAGTTTAAGCTTGGGCCAGGGACTGTCTTTTTGTTCCGTTTGCACAGCACCTAGCACACTGGGGGTCCCAGTATGGTAATAAATAATAATAAAGTCAAAATTTGGGCTAATTTGGCTTCCTTGAGTTTAGAGGCTCTAGAAAGTTTGGGATGGAGAGGGACAAGTTGGGGGAGATTTACAAAGGCACAAATGGTCTCTGGAACTCAACTCTTATTTCAGATAAGTGGGACTTAAGTGCCTAACTGTCATTTGTGCCTTTGAAAATCCCCTCCCATTAACTTTAACTGTGTTTTGAGAATTTCTTAGCCCATGTGGAATTAGCATATCCTAGCTCCCTTTACCTTTTTAGTAAATCATCTCCCTTTCGTTTGAGTCCCCTCCCTTTCTTCCCTCCCAACCATCTTCCTTCACTTTAGTAAAACCTTTTAGGGGCACCTTGTGCCCTGTCACATGCCATTATAGCTTTCTGATGCTAACTGCACTTTTGAGTTTCTGGGTGATGCTCATCTGTGTGGCGCATCTAGCTATGGTACCTGAAAGAAAATGTCATTCTCTTTTCTGTGTAGTGCTCCTTTAAATGTAGAAAGGTCTTCTAGCCCTCTTCAGGGGCAACTGTGAGGGAGATGCCATTTTGTGTCACTTCAGATATAGAATGTTAGAGGGTGAGTCATTGTGCTCTCTATCTTGATGAAGTGCATGGCTGTTTTTACTTGTTTTCCAGGAAGGTAGAGATCTGTAAATCACGCATACTGCAGGTGCTAACTCTATTTTCAGCTTCACTGTTGGCACTGCTGTACCAAACATCCTAGAGATGTGACAACATAATCTGAGGCCTGCCCCCTGAAATGGTAATGAGGGGCAAAAATGAACTGAAGCATCCACCCAAACTATCACAATTAATTGCTATTTAAACAGTCATTTTTCCAATAGTTATCATTCAGCAAGATCTCCCTGTGCTGAGAATAGCACATAATCAAGTACCTCAGATTCCCTGAGGTGGTGATTGACAGAGAATGCTGGGATTTTAACAGCAGCCACTTGTACCTTTGGGCATCGCTATCCTTTGTTATAAGTTATTTTATTCAAGCATCTGTTATTAACAGTTTTAGCCAAGATAGAGTTTCCACAATGGACCTACTGTGAAAGTCCACAGCCGCACAAAGTGTATCGCTTATAAAGGTTTCTTTGACATTGGCACAGCATTAGGTTATTGTATGTAACAAAATCGTGGTGTGTTCCCTCACAGGATTTAGATGATCCTTACTGGAAAAAAAGGCATGCAACCCAGGTGAAGTCCCAGCAGATCTTTCCTCAAAAAGCTATTGACACATGTGAAACTGTAAAAGCCCAAGTCTCCCCTCAGTTCTACCACTGCTGCTCCCATTAAAATCAGTGGGAGATGGAGTACGTGCATATCAGAAGACAGAATATTCATGAGTGGATAAACTGCCCGCAATTCAAATTCCTCTACTAGGAAGAGTAAAAATCATTGCAATTAAATGGTTGTAAAAGATCCAGTGTGGCCTTTGTTCCATTGCCAATGAAAGGTGAATTGCATAATAATCACGTTTTTAGTGCCATCAACAAATAAAAGTGGTGAGTACTACTGTAAATGTGACCATGAACTGAAATAATCTTTCTGTGCAGTAGACAGAAGGAACCCTCATAAAATCAGAGCTTTTAATGCCACTTGCTGAGCTGCGATGTACTAACGGCAAAATTTCCCTCTGAGGGAATGTCAGCCCAGCAGAATGTACCCTTGTCTCGGCTCCTGTGCAGGCAGATCAGTGCTTGCCAAGCATGTGTCTGAGCATCCACACTGCAGAGCCACAGATAACCATACCTATGTAGCTGCATCCACACACTATCCATGGGGGTGTATCCCAGGGCTCTTAGCACTTCACTAGCTTGAGCAGCTCTCGCATTTGGTTAGTGGTGTATTGAGGAGGATTTGTCTGTCCTTCCTGGGCCTCTTTGTGGAAGTGTTCTTAGTCCACCAGCACATCTAGCTGGGGCACTTGTGGCTCTGTACATTCCTCACTTCTCTCCATTCCAGCCAGTGCCAGACCATGGACCCAGAATTGCTTGTGGCTGAACTGTTATTGGAGCAGGGTGCATTACAGCAGCAGTTTTGCCCCTCGGAAGGTGGCAGCAGGTCTCAGAGCGGAGTTCATTCATGGCAGACTGGAGACACCTGTTGCATATTGCAATCACTGCAAACTCCCCTTATGTAGACCAGCACTTCTGGTGCAGGGGCACTGACACAGTATGGTGGGATCAAATCATCATGTGGACCTGGGATGATCAGCAGTGGCTCCAGAACTTCCACAAGAGGAAGCAGACCTTCATGAAACTGTGTGAGAAGCTTGCCAAACCATCCAGCACCAGGTCACACAATTGAGGGAGGCCATTATACTGGACCAGAAGCAGGTTGCTATTGCCATCTGGATTCTGGCTCCCAGACTGCTATAGTCCATAGTTAACCAGTTTGGAGTTGGGTTGGTAAGTCAGCTCTTGGGGTTGTGGTGATGGAGATTTGTGAGGCAATTAATACTGTGGTGGACATTGCTAATGTGTCTGGAAAAATATCTGGCTTTGAGAGAATGGGCTTCCCACTCTGTGCTGGAGCCATCAATGGCACTCACATGTCCATAGTTCACCTGTGACAAGGAGCACATGAATATGTCAAATTCAAAGGATGCTACTCAATCATTCTGCAGGCCTTGGTCATCCACAGAGGCAGGTTCATGACCACAAACATAGGATGTACTGGAAAGGGGCCTGAAAACAGGGTGCTGAGAAGATCTGGCCTTTACTTGTTTGGACAAGAAGGGACCTAATTCCCTCCAAAATACACACTGACCCCAGGGAACATGACAAAAGAAAGGCCGGTTACACACTGAGCAATTGCAGGATGGTGCTGGTTGTCCATTTTGCAGGCTGAAGGCAGGATGGCACTGCCTACAGAACTATTTGGATGCCAATGCAGCTAGTGCCCTGTGTATTATTGTGCTCTGTTCAACATATGCATGAATAAGGGAAAACATTTTTGCCTAGTGTGGGCTCAGGACACTGTCATTTTGCAGGCCTGTACAGCAAACCAGAAAGTGCACCTGTCATCTCTGGATCTGGGTCCAGGCCAGCAAGTGAACCTAGGAACGCACTGTGCACCTGTACTTTTAATTTTGGGGTGACATTGGTGAGGAAATGTGATGCTGTGGTGGGGGAATGCAATGCTATGTATTTTTGTAGTACGCATATCAATGTATTTGTTATTTTGCTGATTTGCTATTGTTTATTTGCTATTGGTTTTATGGGATTGTAAGAGAGTTTGATCCTTTATTAAAAGCTTTGGATACAACTTCCTGCTTTTCCAAGCACTCAGACACCAATGTATTGTTCAGCCAAACCAATTTATAAACAAAAGTATTAAAATAACTCAGAGTATTCCGATGACCATTGCAGGCATCCCAGCTGCCTGTCCACAAATAATGATGTAAAAGGGTAAGAAAGTGAAACAGAGCGTAGAACTGTTTAGAACTAGCTAAAGTGCAAGCTGTGCAGTCTCCCTGGCAGTGGAACTGGATGTCAAAAGAGTGTCTGTTCTCCTTCCCCCTGGCTGAACGGTTTGGACGGGGTGGAGTGAATAGGGTACATCTGCCCATTCCAGTTCATGGAGTTGCTCAGAGCCCACCCAAAGCCACAGGGCTCTCCAGTGGCTGCACTGGATGTAGTAGCATGGAGGAGAGCCCATGGGCACTGCTTATGGTGTTGAAACTGCGGGCTGCGAAGTGGTGGCCATCAGGGTGAGCAGCTGTTCAAACAGCTCCCTGTGCTGCACTGAGTCCTGATCCCTTACTCATGCTCAAGCAGAACACAAGCAGCCGTGCTCTCCTCCTGCTTCCTGTTTTGCTCCTCCTTTCCTCTGGCACTCCAGGTGTTTGTCTGACCTGCACCCAATGTCATCTCTGAGCCTTTTCCTTTTTCCACTTTGTTGGGTGAACTCGCCTGAAGAGTCCTGGGCAGCTGCCTCAGTCCAGCTGAGCTGAAAGTTCCTGCAAAGGAAATTAAAGTGTGTGTTATGTTTTGTCCATTGGGCAGGGTGGGGAGCCTGGGTGGAAGAAAAGAATCTCCCCATCCTACAGTTTCTACGTTTATCAGTTTGGTATGCTTTTATTTAGATCATTTTTACTGACCTGTTCAGAAGCCTCTTCTAGCCACGTACCCATCCTAAAGACGGACTATGGTCAGAATTTTTGATTTATTTCCATTAAAAAAAATGGGGGTGGGGGTGACTTAAGGCAATCAGACCGGAGGCCTGTCACCAGTAGTAGTTTTATCATTATTTCAGGTCAGGGAAGCCTTAGAAGATATTAATCGATTGGAAGTCCTGAAGTGGAGGAGGGAGCAGCTTTTCCAGGCCAGGAGTTGAATTCCATCCATCTGTGCAAAGGAGATTTTTCATTGTTTGCTGACTGAACAGCATAGCAAGGCATGGAGAGGGCTAGTAAGTTATAGGGGTGGCTATGAGAAGTTTGCCCTGCCCAGGGATCTCACTTATCATCTTGAGTTTCTTCTGTATTAATAATTCTCAAGAATTACCTGCCAGAAGGGGAGAAATTTTGGGCAAACATTAACAGTATGCTGAACTAGAAGGCAGAGGCTTGCTAACAGCAGACCAGGTTCTTCCTCCTTCCTGGACATCAGGACCGGGAGGACAAGTACTGATTTCCCAAGGGATTTCACTTAGTATATCCACTTGTTCTTTTAATTCAGACTGTCTGGGACACTGCTGTAATGCTAGCATCGATATAACTCTATATGAGTCTATCGGGGTGACAGAGTTTCACAGAGAGCAGGATATGCACTCATGCTTGCTAAGAATGTAATCCTGATTATCCTGATTTTTTTAAATAAGTGCAATTTTTTTAATAGTAAGTGCTAATTTCACATTTAAATCCCGCCTCTCTCCCACTTGGAATCCACCTTGGATGACATGTGGTATGGGAAGTGAGTAGGTAGAAGGACCAGAACAAACAGGCTTGGGAATTGTGGGGCAGCACTGGAGGATTAACTGAACATGAGCTCAGCAATACATGCTTTAGCTACATCTTCACTGCAAAATGGACAGTTTGGAACATTCCTTAATATGAAACACAGGCTTTACCCCAGACCCCCAGCTGTACAAGAATGCCCAGGTTTAAAACATATACAAGCATGAGTTTAAGGGTTTTATGTGTGGATGATAGTGTGGTTGGGACTAACCCATGCATAATAACATGGGTTAAGCCTGCAACTTAGACACATGGTTATGGGGACAGAAGATTTCAGCTCTGATATCACACTCATGTGCTGCTGTTTAAGAACAAATGTATTGGCTAATCAGGGCCCTCTACTCTGAAGAGCGTCCCCTGTCCACATTACAAAAAGAAAGGCATGCAACTGTGTTTTGGCTAATTGTTTTTTTTTTAATCCTGCCCAAAAGCTCTTCAATTCTGGTTTTAAATAAAGCCATTTTGAAGAGGGGAAGCTGAATGTTTCTGTTGCAACCTGCTGCATTCATGCCCCTGCCCTGCCTTGTTGAATCATTCTAGGGAGGAGCAGAAAGGTGTCTTTATAGAAAGAATGTGAAATGACACATACAGCAAGCAACATGGTCTAGCGGTTAGAGCACAGGTGTGGGAGTCAGGAACTCTTTGATCTGATACTGGTTTCTGTCACTAACTTGCTGCAAGCTTGGCCAACTCACTCAAGGTTGATTTTTCTGAGAGGTAGACCATGCTAGCTCTGGCTGAGTTCAGTAGTAACTCAACAAATCAGGTCCTTCACCTCTCTGAGTCCCAGTTTCCCATCTACAAAAGGGAGATAGCACTTACCTATAGAGTGCTTTGAGATTTGCTATAATACTGTGCACCATCCTCTGATGACAAGTGCTATAGATAGGCAAAATCTCACCCTTATATCACTCTCCACCTTCTCCATCTTCAGTATTTTTGGGTCAGTTTAGTATCAATCTACCCCTGTCACTCAGGCCCTGCCCCACCAATGAGCTCCATGTAGAACTCATTTGTAGCTTTCACTCTTGTGAATTAACACAGCCAATCCAAATCCCTGCTGAGAAAGGGCCTGATCCAAAGTCCACTGAGTCAATGGCAGCCCAAAGCCTTTATTCACAGCACAAGATCACATATTCTGTCTCTGTGGAAGTATTAGCCATTTGTAGCCTTCCAGTTCAGCAAATGAATGCAGTTCTGATTAACTATAGCACATTCTTGGCCATCTGCCAGCTCATTCATTGAAATTTCTGCCATGGACTGAGGGTGTATATATGTATATATACATGTGTATAAGTTATATATATATAAAACTTCTCAAGTTTTCATCAAGAGCTGCTAGAAATCAAACAGGTATGTCATAGCAAGAATGTATTTTCACAATTTTGAACATTGGGTCTTATATAAAGGAGAACTTTGCCCTCATACCAGCATGGTAGAGCTGTTTCCTTACATGAAAATGAGGTTTCTGGCCATGTAGAGAGAGTGCTATATCGACTGAAATTTGCTATGAAGATCAGAAAGGAGAATTTCAGCTATGAATCACCCTGTGTGTATTTCATCCCTGCATTTCAAGAAGAGAATGTGCCCCTTTGCTTTAGATGGACCAGTCTTAAATTGAATAGCACTGTGATGGGGGAATACAAATGCCACCCTGGACAGGGCTAATGAGTTGCTGAGGGCTTAATCAGCTCTGACCCACTACTACCGCATTAGGTAGCGGGCTGGAGGGAGGAGTTAATAGGGGACAGCCCAGGTCAGTTGGGTTCTGGCTGGGAGGGAAAGCAGAAGAGAAGAAGCCTGGCTGGTAGCAATTAGGGTTGGGCTGGGGAGTGAGTCCCCCCCAAGGTTTTTGCTCTCACTCAAAGTTCCAGGCTGTGGAGTGTGGGGGAAGGGGCATGGCCCCAACACTTTTAAGCAGCGGGCCTGCATGACATCAGTACTAGGGCTGCCAGTTTTGGTTGGGAGTATTCCTGAAGGTTTAGTCACATGACATAACTCTTAATTAAAGAGTATTCTTTAATTCCTGGAGACTCCAGGACAGTGCTGGAGGGTTGGCAACCCTAATCAGTACAGCTGCTGCCAGAGCAGTCTGAAGGGTTGCGTCAGCTTAGGGTGACCAGATGTCCTGATTTTATAGGCACAGTCCCAATTTTTGGGTCTTTTTCTTATATAGGCTCCTATTACCCCCACCCCCTGTTCTGATTTTTCACACTTGCTGTCTGGTCACCCTACTTTGGCTGTGTGGTCATAACACTACTGAAATTTGACCCAGCCACCCCTCCATACAGACTTTGCCCCCTTCCCCCAAAGAACTATCTGAATTGACACCACTGCTGTCTGTGGCCAGGAACTAACTAGAGACTGCTGCTGCCAGAATCTCCCTGAGGGAAGGTAGGCCTGATGCAGGACTCTCGGTGTGATTTGCTACCTGTGACTTTTCCATAGCTGCTGCGTAAGACTGCTGCAGGTGGTGCCCTGCCTGAAAGGGGAGACAGCCCAATAAACCCCTTTTATCTTTTGTGACCGAATGGGGCTATAGCAGTGGGTTGCTGCAAATCCAGGAGTGACACTGCCACAATCACTAAAATAAAAACAGCCTGTATCATGACCTGGCCCTAACACTATTGATACAAAATCATATATTAATTTATAGAACAGATTTTTTCCCCGTTAGCATTTAAAAAAGTTTTAATCTCACCAGCTCCTTCAATGATCCTGATAAAAAGTGGAATTACTGGTGGCCCTGACCTATTTGTTTCATATCGTGTTGATCCTGAGCTACTTATACAACATGATGGACCAAATTCCACTCGCTTACACCAAGGCCAGCCCAGACTATTGCCGGCGGCAGGATTGAGATTTCACGCTGGTTTTTCCTTGACCTTCTGTGGAGCTGAATCATCAGTTTATCCTACAAATAATCTTATCCAACTAATGAACAGTTAATGAAGAGCAAATAACTCATGAGAATCATGTGGCAGCATGTGCTGAAGGATACACTGAAATGACTGTATTTTGCTCTGCAGGGGGAGAGTGTTTCCCTTCCAGAACAATCACAACACAGAAAGGGAAAAACAAAGCAGGTAAGAGTCACGCATTTGTTTATTTGAAGTTGATTTATTTGGGTCCTGTAGAAATGTCTGATGGGTGGCTATGTAGGCTGCCCGGCCTTTCACCCTAACCTTCAAAGGATTTTGATGGTCTGAATTGAAATCTTAGCAGTATCTGTCCCATTTATTATTATTACAGACAAAACCACAGCATATAAGGAAGGCTGGGCAGTGGGATTCCTTCGGTGTATATATTGCATTTTAGCCCAAGCCCATTGTCAATCAATGGAAAGAATCCCAGTGATTACAATGGGCTTTGGAGCTGGCTTTCACTGAAATGTCCTGACAGTTGTTCTAGGAGAATCCGCAAGAGATTGTCGAGTGTCACCTCTTTTGCAACCAGCTGCAGCCCTGCATGCTGCAGGAATTAGCAAAAGGGTGTTGGTGGGCCTTTATGGGGCACATTTTCAGAAGTGTGCCTGTATCTGAGTTTTGTACAATGTGTTTTTGGGATGCAAACAAGAAATCTTAGGCAAAACTAGGCCAGCTTGCATGATTAGTGGTGCTTTAACTGCAAAATACTCAGAATTGTGTACTTTCTCCTCTCAGCTCCAGCACCCTACCCCTTCTCTTTATTATCTTGAAATTAATTCCTCTTAGCGTATGCACAACATGCCTCGGGTGGTAAGTGACTAGGATTCATCACCAAATTTGGTTTGCTGGTTGGATCATTAACTTCCCCGGCTTGGGCCAGGTACTGACGGGGAGTGCAACATGAATGCTGATCCCTGCCCCCCCTTGAAATCAATTTAAGAGATACGCTTAAAATTAAGACTCTCTTCTTGCCTTTCCCTCCCCTCTCCAGACTGCCCCCAGCATTGCCAACTTAGCTATGAGTTCACATATGATTTTCTAAACAAAAGATTCATTTTTCTTACTCTTTCTAGAAGGTGCAGATTCTTACCCTGACCCCAGCTTCCTGTTGAAGGGCTTGCTCCAAAGTCCATTGAAGTGAATGGAAAGATTCACATTAACTTCCATGGGAGTTGGAACAGGCCCAAAATTCACAGGAATCTCACTTGTCCCAGTGCTTTGTCTAAGCTATCTGTATGTGTTGATTTTAAATTTCCTGAGATTGGATCACAGCAGAGAGAGAATGTTATCAGATAAACCTAGCACAAAAGAGCAAGGCCCTGTGGTTAGAAATGTAATGGTTAAATAGAGAGATAAGCCTTTTCTTTTTACATATAACTATAGGTTCTGGTAGCCAGTCTGAATGTGTTTGACTGGCCAGTCTGAATGTGTTTGACTGGAGCTGCAAGGAGCATTGTTTTTGTCCGTTTCCAAGATAAGAATATTTTTCTTTTGAAGCAGATGTATTTGAGAAATTTGAGACCCCCCAACCTTATATATTGGAGGAGACCTTTGCTGCATGAGACCTTTGCTCTGGCAAATGGTAAGATAAGAATCCTAGAAGAGAAGTGTATGTTCGGCTTTTCCCTTCTTGGTTTTATTGCAGATTTTTTTCCCCAGGGTATGTTTCATAAAACACTATCTACAAATGAATATGACTAAATCCATCAAGTTTTATAGTCTGCCACTGAAAACCTTGTGAGCAAACCAAATGGTCATTAGACCAAGATGCGTCACCTGTCCTTGTAAACCACACATGCTAGGAACTTATACCTAGATAGCACCTTCCATCTGAGGTTCTCCATGTATTTAACATTTTGTGCCCTTAATATGAAACTGAAACTCATGTTCTTTTTCTTGTACATCTCAACCTGCCAGGACACAAGTGTAGGATACAGTGTATAAAAAAGTCCCAACAGAAGGGCCCAGAAAATGAAGGGCGTTGTTCATGGAGATGGGGTGGAGAGGTATTTCTCACTAGTCCATTGTGTCTCGGAGCAGAGAGGTCAAAGCTGAAGGTCAAAGGCTAAATTCCATTTGCCACAGCATGTGTGTTCTGGTTGAATCAATACTCATCTGCTTGCACCATGCATCCTTGTACAACAGGGAATTGTGAGAGGGAGGGAACTTAATGAGGAAACCCACAGAAAAACTGTCCAGAAATATTATGCTGACACTGGCACAGACTGATTCCTGACCCCTGGTCTACATCATAAATTTACACTGGTATAAATATATCGCTCAGTGATGTAGAAAATCCACACCCATGGGCAACGCAGTTATACCAAGATAACCCCTGGTGTAGACAGGGCTATGTTAATGGGAGGGCTTCTCCCATTGACATAACTACTGCCTCTTGGGGAGGTGGATTCCCTATGCTGACAGGAGAAGCTCTTCCATCTGCATAGGTAGCGTCTTCACTAAGCGCTACCATGGCACAGCCGCCAGTGCAGCACTGTAAGTGTAGACAAGCCCTTAGTTACTTAAGTGCTGCGTGCACTCATAAAAGGCAGCAAGTCCGAATACTAATGTTCCAGTCTCCTCAGCAACAAGATTCCCCTTCTAGTAATCCACCCTCTCCCCCCCCCCCCCCAGAATGGGCCATGCTACCCTTGTCTCCTGCTATTCTACAGGTTATGATGAAAGAAGCCCTCAAATCAACTACTGAGATGATCTTCCTTAGCAGCTTCTGCTGTCCCAAAGAGGGCTATCAAACGAGTCTGAGAGGCACAATCGACCTGCTGCTGAGCCCGGTGGTTAGGAAGGCCAGACGTGCAGAATGAAGTCCTACCCAATGAGGAGGTTCAATGACAGCCATTGTCTTCCCCTACAGCAGATTCAGTGTCTGGTTGTGATCTGAATTAGAACGACCACTTACCAGGGTATGTTACACACAGATCTACTTTTGGACCTGGTAAAATAAGATACTAAAGACAAGTAGATCTTGGATGTCAAATTTTACACTGCATACAAATATCACTATGAAACTGTTATATGCCCATTTTAATTGGACGTGTCACAGGGTGCAGTCCCAGCGTGTAACCCCCACAGGGCAATGCAGTCACCCAGCCTAAGTTTCCCCTCCTGGAGCTCTAATTCTTCCAGTCATCAGCTCAGTTCAGTTGCTGAGATGACACAGCCCCTCCAGCTAAGTCACAAGAGTCCACTCCTTCTGTGGTATCAAAATCCAATAAAACAGACGACCAACCAGTCTTTTGCCCTAGGCTTAAGCTGTGCACAGCCCGTCCTGCCCCAAAGGTTTGTCTTCCGCTCACCTTTACCCCCTCTTCAGCCTGTCCTCTGGGCTCAAAATTCTTCCCCTCTTGGGATAGGGGCTCCACAACTCTCCTTCTTGGGACTGTACAGTGGGAACCTACCCTTGTGCTCTTTGAGGGGCCCAGCCTGGGAACCTTAACCAATGGGGCTGCCTTGCCCCAGCAGCCAGGGCCCAGTTCTAGGGGTGGGTGGGCAGGCAGGGTGGTCAGCCTGGGCACCAGACTGCTGTGCTGCTCAAGATTTATTTTTTTTAATCCACTCCAATTGGTCAGATTGATTTTTTTTTTTTTTTTTTTTTTTTTTTATTGCGCAGCAGCTAGGGGTGGGTGGCTGGAAACTTTTTCCATCCTGGCCAGCAAAACAGTTAGGGCTGTTCTGCCTATGGCTACATGCTGCTCTGCTTCTTTCCCCCAGGGCTTCTTCCTACACTTGCTGCCCTCCTGCTCTTCTCTGGCATACTAACTCCCGGGCTCCTCGCTCTTCCCTCCTGCTGTCACTTTCAAGTCTCTTTCTACCTCTCTATCCTAGGCTCAAACATCTCCCTTGGGATAGGGCATCAGACAGCAACCTCCTGCTACTTGGCTCTCCCATCTCCCTGGGCCACATGCTGCCTTTTTATCTCCCAGCATGTCTGGCTCAAGTCACCCGACTCTTTGTCACATGGGTTACTCATGTCCTCCATCTGGGAAAGTGGACTAAATCTGGTGCAGGCACAGCTGAGCCCCAACCCCTTAATACAGTAAGGTGATGTTTTAGCCATCTAGCGTAACCCTAAGGATCTGCATGTCTGGAAACAGCAATGGAAATGGAACCGACCTCCTCAGTGAAATCAAATAATAAATTAATTCATTTTAAAAAGTATTGGGTGCCTTCAGTCTTCTGTAGGACGAAATGGCTGGGGAATGTAACTAGACAGTTGTGTCCTCTGGAAACTAAAATGAAAGTAACTTTATTTCTGCAACTGCCGTCAAATCCCTGACCTCGTCTGTCAAAGTAAACACTGAGGTTCCCCAGTGTGCTGCATTGCAGTCCTCAGGCAGCACAAAGCCAGCTTAGCAGGCTGCTGGAGGATCCCTAGCTGGTGTTGAGCTGCTGTAGAGGCTCTTACATCCGCCACCCCTCCAGCTGCCAGTCCTGGGGCAATAGCCAGGGCATTCCCATACTCCAACAACCCCCAGGGATATTAGGGACCATGTGGGCCAGTGACAGTCAGTGTAGATTGGACCTGTTTTCGGTGACTGAAGCGCAACTTCTGGACCCGAACTGAGGGCTGGAGCCTGAATGTTCATGTCTTGTTTTTATATTTGATCACTTACTCAAATGACCTGATCTAAAACTTTCTCAAACACTTTTTTTCCATTGGAAAGTTCAGAGCCCCCAGTTGAAACACCATTGTTTTGGAGACATTACAAATAAAACAGAGATGCGTGCAGAGAAATGACTATAACAAAGGTTTTTACATGCTGGTGTATCATAGTATGCTATGCGCTTTATTACCCGACAATGTTTTGTCTTGTGCAGCATGTGGTATATTGGATTCAAGCAGTAAAATGGGGTCTATAACCACAAGGACAATAATAATAAAAAATACTGTATTATGATATGTGTAAACCTAGTTAGCAGGAGATACTGAACTCAATTTAGTAACAAAACCCAATATCTTTTTGTTTTGCAAATAATCATAGTTACAGTCTCAGGGAGGAAAATTTCAAAAGCATCTAAATGATTTAGGAACACAAGTCCCATTTTCAAAAGGATCTTTAAAGACTGTTAAAGCTATTTAGATGCTGAAAGCTGCAGTTTGTGAATCCCGCTGGGCTTACGCATGAGTTAGGCACTGAATTGCTTGGTGGTTTCAGCTCTCAGACACTTTTGTGCATGCTCACTGATAAACATTTAGGCATCTAGAGGACTTTACTAGTGGAAATTTGGGTGCCAAGGGAATTTAGGCACTTACAAGGTTAGTTGGCAGTTGAGCAGTGTTTTGTGAATGCTAGTGGTTTCTAAATGTTGGACATAGTGCTTAAAGGGGCAGTTAGTTGCCTAATGGTATAACAACACTGCAATATAAGCCCAGAGATAGTGAGACTTGAGTCAGCTAACCCGTGTTAGGGAAGCCTTGACTTGAACATCTACAGTGTATTTTAACCCTAGGCTAAGACTTTTCTAACCTGTACTTGAATCTAGGGCTCTGACGTCCACACAGCAGTGCATCACCCCAAGTCAAAGTAACCATAGCCTCATCCCTAGGGCCCCTTGCCCCTGAAATGTGGCTGCTCTAGCCCTATGATTGTGGTGCACTGTGGGAAAACTTTACTGCCTGCCCTGCATGTTACCAGGAAGTAGCTTGCTTTGCAAAAGGGTTGATGGATTCCCTCTCCATTGCAAAGCCAGGAGGCTGTCTGACAGTGGGCTTGCAGATCAGTGATCAGAAGAGAATGGGTTAATACTGACCTGAACTGCTGCCATTTGCAAAGGGTGGGGGTGGCTTCCATTTTCGATAGAGTAGATTGCAGATTGTTGGCCTAGAGAGGACTAAGGAAGTTGTCACATGGAATTTTGTCATATTTCCAGTGGACTCCCAAGACCTAAGTCAACTGGAGCTGTGTCTACACTGCTAAGCAATAGGGCTTGGACCCTGGGTCCCAGCTTAACTTGAGCTTGGACCCGGGTTAGCCCAATTGCAGTGTAGACACAAGGGGGGTTAGGCTTGAGCCTAGGCTCAAGCACGGGCTTACACTACAGTGTAGATATACTCTACGTCCTCCTCGTGAACTAGCTCCTAGGGCCATATTCAGCTATAAGTTGTTAAAACACAATTGAGTAGTACCCTGCTGTGAAAAGCATCTTAGAAATCTCCAGATAATCAAGTTGAAAATACAGACCAAAAATTTGCCCTTTGACTGCAATATACCGATATCTTCAAATGACAATAGACCTTTCTCCTGGCCTTGGTTGAATATGAAATAAAAATTTAAACACATCATTCCTTTGGTCAGCTTCAGCAGGGCAGATTAATGATTCATCAGGAAGGCTCTTAATACAACTATGCAGACACTTCAACATTTGTTCCATTAGACAAAATTTGCCTGGGGTGCATTTCAGTGTATTCCTCCACTCCTACCATGACAATCTATTCCTATTAGAGCTCATCACACTGAAGATCAGGTCTGTCATTTATAACTCTACAGTACCAGACTCAATCTATAAGGATGCATCGACATTAGGGGGAAAAGCGTGTTTTTACCAGGTTTTAGATTACATGTGGTAACTGCCATGGTAAAATTCTCCTGAAGACAAAGCAATTTGTGCTTTTCACATGTAGGCATATTGAGGTTAAAAACTGCAGTGGTTTGTCTCCACAAGGCTAGTTATCTCAGTGTAAAACGCACCCTTTTTGCAGTGAAGCTACAGCTCCCCTCAGTAGAGACCAAGCCTCCCATTCATACCTTAAAAAGTTGGAACTGGAAGATGGATAATGGGCCACTCTCACTCTACAGCATCATCCTCCCTGGGGACGTGACTTCACTAGGTATGTTTTTAATCAGTGTTAAACTAAACCATGTTACAATCCTAGTGAAGACAAAGCAGCTGTAATTTTAACTTGTGTTAGCTGGTGAAGGAAAACCCTATGCTCCCCACTAGGGTTTACCTTCACCAGCTAATGCAGGTTGAAATTATAACTGCCTTGTCTTCACTAGGATTGCAATGTGGGTGAGTTAAAGTGGGTTAAAAATACATCTTTTTTTCCCTAGTGAAGACACAACCCAGGCTCTGTGGATTAGCAATCTGGATTGTGGAAAGGCCAGCCAGAGCTGTGCAGGAGGGCATGTGCAGGGGCCAAACCCACAGGTCACTAACCTCCTATGCACTGGGTCAATTGTGGATACAAATTGTGCCCCAAAATCTGTGTTTCTCCATCTCTACCTGTGCCACTGATTCCCATTGCGACAGATCTCAAACCCAGTCCTAATGCTGCTTCTTACCTTGAGCTGAGTTCAAACTCCACAGTTGCTTGAAACAACTTCACCCAGTTCCCTGAGCTCATGTGCTGTACACTGAATTGCAAGCCTCTTCCAGTTTTCCTCTCTATGGGTACGTCTTCATGATAGCAATAGCTTGTGTGATTGGCGCCCACAGTAGCCTGGCCCGGGGTGTGAGCAGCCACACTGCAAAGCCATAACAGAGTTACTATGTCCCCACTGGCACTACAGTAGGACTTCTGGGGGCATATCCGATGGTTCGTTATGCTGCCATAAGCTGAGTCGCTCTATGATTCTTTCTCACTGAATTGTAGAACTTGTCTGTCCTTTGGGGCACATGCGGGGTGAGGGGAAAATTGTGGGAAGGCATCAGATGACTAGCTGTACTCGAGTCAGGGCCGGCTCCAGGCACCAGGCAACCAAGCACATGCTTGGGGCGGCACCTGGTAAGGGGCGGCCAATCTTGGGGTGGCGGAGGGCAGCGCGGCGCAGCATTCTGCGGGGGGCGCTCCAGCAGCGCGGCGCTCGGCGGGGGTGGCGGCGGGGGGGCGCAGTTCTCGGGGGGGTGGGGTTCCGGCAGCGCGGGGCAGTGGGGCATGGCGCTCGGGGGGGGGGGGGGGCGCTCGGCGGGGCGGTGCTTTTTTTTGCTGCTTGGGGCAGCAAAAAAGTTAGAGCTGGCCCTGACTCGAGTGGTTCAGCCTGCATCCCCACTGCAAAATGGATGAGTTACCAGGCAGAGTAAAAGTGACACCTGAGCTCTAGCATCTACTACAGCCAGGCCAGCCAGCCTACCAGACTTGGGTGAGAGGGTTTTGTGTGTGGATGGGAGGGGGGTTAACACAACAGTTCTATTAACTCTTCAGTGAAGCCATACCCTATCCATACGATGCAGCTACTAAATATAATTGGTTTGGATGTCCCAGGGCTGCAATTCTTAACTCTAGCACAACTTTTAGATGTATAAAATCCAACATTGTCAGCCAAAGCATTGAAGGAATTCTGCTATGATTTGCCAGTAAATGCAGTCAAAGGGCAGTTTGTGCATATCTCTTCAGCTTTGTTATTTGGACCTGATTTTTCAGTATAGTCTCACATTTTGCACATTCAAATAATTGTGGGATTAACTAATGTGGGTATCTATGGGGGCAGCTAGGTGCCTAAATACCTGTTTTTAACCTACAAGTCATTTATGCCCACACTTGGCGGCAAAAATTGCAATAGGGAGACTGGTTTTTAACAAAACAGACCCTTTAACATTAGTCTAATATATGACAAGAGAGTTGAATTTGTAGTTGAATAATTATGATTAATTTGGAAGACCGAAAAGGTTTAGTCTCGCTAGTAAGTCAAGCTCGATATCGCTCCTGCTAACTAGGTTTAAGCATAGGATGGATAATAGTGTGTTTATTTTATTGGCCTCATAATTATGCAGCCTTATTTTTATTACTGCATTCCGTTAAACAGTATGCTGTGCAAAGCATTTTCCATCTCTAGTATCTATGAGTGTACGTCAAACATTGTCATAACTTGATCTTCCGACACATATAGACATTTATTACAGTAATTTCTATGCACTTGCTTCTTGCTGCTTTGTTTGAGTTTAAATTTGCTCCAGCCACTAGGGCAATAAAGTTTTGAGTCTTTATAGTGCAAACAATATTTGATAAAGTAAGAAAGGTCACATAAAAGTTATGGGCACAATAAAAGGACGGATTATACAGCCTTCCTGTTTGCTGGGTCCCTTTCCTTTCAAGCTGCCATTCAGGAGTGGCAGTGGGCCCCCCGTTCACCTCAGAGGAAATGGCGAGGAGCACTGGCAGCTCAGATGTTCCTTAGTGATGAATGGGAAGGTGGATGAGTGATAAAGGACACCGCTAGACATGAAAAAATCAGAGAAGGGAATGGGAAGAGGAAAGTTGGGGACAAGAGCAGGGATAGAAGACAGCCTGGAGAGTTCAGGTATTTTGACTAAACAACGAAGATTAAATGATAAAAGAGCTAAATTTACAAAGGTGCAGACAGATGCCTAGTAGGCTTTACGAAGTGTTTTTACAGCATAAGAACCTATGTCCCACTGAAAGGCCGGGAGAGTTAGGCACCTAACGCACCAAGGTGCTTTTGAAAATCCTACTAGATTTACCAGGGGGACTTAGGGTGAGTGTAGAGCACCTGATTAGGCACCTTGCCATTAAGTGGAATTCACAACCCCGAGATAGACGCCTTGGTTCCCCATCCAGGGTGAGTTAGGTGTCTAACAAAGGAATTCACAGATGCAAGTACACTAAATGGAGAGCCACTTAAACTAGCAAATGGGACATGCTGAGGAGAAGGGTGCAATCTAAAGGCCCACCCAACTCTCAAAGGGAGTTAGGCCACCAACTCTGGGTTGCAGGTAGATTCCTTCCTCCATTGGGGATTCGCAGCTGTTATCCCTTTCCTGGAATTAGGAGCCTAAATCAGGCAACTCTTTTCTCAAGTGAAAGCAAAGAGGAGGTGATGCCCCCTTTTACCCAAGAGCCTGGTGGTTAGCGCATTCACCCTAGGATGTGGGAGACCTGGGCAGGGGTTCCAGAACAGGGGGAGCCAAGAGGCGATGGCACATCCACTTTTCGCTACAGGCCCAGCCCTCTGCCCCTCCTGTGTCCCCCCTCCCCACACACACATGAGGTCCTGCCCCCCGGCCAGTCCAGAAACCAGAGCCTGGCCCGGGTAAGACCAGTCCAGGGAGCCCGGGCAGTTGTGGGAAGCTGCAGACCTTCCACCTGTGGACCCTCCACCTGCCCAGGGTGGGGGGTCCCAAAAGATGCCCCCGAACCATGTCCCCACCCCCTGTGCCCACTGCCCAGGGCAGATAGACGGTCTGCAGCTTCCCACAGCTGCCCGGGTGGCTCTTACCTATGGCCTGGCGGTGGGTCTTTGGCTCCCGAGACCCTGCTTCCAGGCCAGGCTGAGTGGGCTGCCCAGGGCATGGGGACACAGGCCAGGGGCTGCTCTTGGGACCCCCCCATCCCAGGCAGGTGGAAAGGCCCGGGCTCCCCAGACTGGCTCTGGCTTGACCAGGGGGACAGGACCTTGGGGAGAAGAGAAGGGGCGGGGCAGGGCCTCATCCCCTCCCCACTTTTAGGAAGAATCCGTCACCCCGGGCCTGGGTTCCAGTCCCTGCTCCATTCAATACTAGAGGCTAAAGCAGCTGCTGAACATGTCTACCAGATCGGGCCCTGCAGGCAAGCCAGAGCGGGGAATACTTAGTCTGTCAATAGGCTGGGGTTTAGGTGTGAATTAGGCACAGAGTTGCTCAGTGATCTCAGGATTGGGGGTGTGGGCATGTGCACCAGCAGAAATGTTGGTACCCAGGGAACTTTACTGGTAGAGACATAGGCTGGGTAATTTAGACACCTACAGCATTAGGCAGCAGCTGCGCAGGAGTACTGAGGATCTAAATTTTGGATTCAGACACCAAAAGTGGCATTTAGGTGCCTATGTTCCCCCTTGTGAATCTGGTCCAAGTTGCCACTAGCTGCATCTTTAGGCCTCTAAATATCTTTGTAACTCTGGTCCCACAATGACTATGAATGTAAGATGGGATTTTCATAAGTGCTGAAAAATCTCCTTGTGAATCAATAGGATTTAGGTGCTACTGAAAACCATATGCCTAGCAATATCTACAATGAAATACTTGAACTGCAGTATTTATATCCTTGTCACCAATATTTATTTTGATATCCTACACATCATGCTACTTCCTGCATGAAAGCCAAGTGTGGTGTAAGTGTCCAACAGAAGCAGGCTTATGGGAGTGCAATCACTACTTGACATGAGTTCTGTGCAAGGCATATACTGTAAACGCACAGAGGCTGAAAGTACGGCAGATATGCTCTTTTATTCTGCATCAGGTTCAGACACGTTGCTCCCGATTCACATTTTCACTAAAATCCCTTTACACTGCAGCATACAAAGGGCCTTAAAGTTTATTTGTGCCTCGAGTGGTATAAAGGGGCCTTAGAGTAACTAAGATTCAGGCTCTTGGTCTTCACTCCCAAGGTTTTGCATAGTCCCAATCCTGTTCACATATCTGTCCTACTATACTCTTGCTCATGTACTACGTTCAGTCTACTCTTCCAGGACTCCATAGCCCTTAGTCACCTACTGTCACTCAGGATTTTGGGCTGTTTTCCATGCTGTTCTCTGTCTGGGCCATCTCCTTCTGCCCAGTGCACGAAGCAATCTTGCTCTCATCCAGGATCCCTTTTAAAAACACTTACCGGTTCTAATCTCACTCCAGGTCTCTTTCAACAGCTCAGTCATCTAATCTAGCTCACATTCTATCATATCTTTATGAAAACACCCAGCCAAACAAAAAACTCACCTTGGAAATCACAACGTATGTGCAACCTGTGACACTACGCCCCACATTCTTCATAGAAATATTGTTATAATATGATTATAGCATATCTAAAATGTATTTTATGTAAGATGGGTCATGTGAGATATCATTGGAAAGGTTATGATGTACTGACTGTGATTATCCTATTTGTATGTATGTATCATTTTTGTATCTGAAGTTGGGAATATTGTCTATGTACCTATTACATAGGGTTACACCTGGGGAATGCACACTAGACAGAATGCAATCAAGTCTAGATTGCTGGCTGAAAAAAGCCATTAGGAAGAACAACAGGTCTTTGAAGATGCTAACCTTCCACCTTCCTCAGAAGCTTCCTGAGGACTTATGGTTCCTTTGACACTGCAGGGTCATGTGATCATGTCACCCGGTACTGGACTCCATCTTGGAATGCCAGTATTTTTCCACTTGGGGGAGGGGATTCACACTAAGAGACAAAGGATTCCTGCCATATGTAAAGGCAGGGAAGTGCCTATTTAAGGCAGGGAAGTAAGGTAATCATAGAATCATAGAACTGGAAGAGACCTCGAGAGGTCATCTAGTCTGTCCCCTGCACTCAAGGCAGGACTAAGTATTATCTAGACCATCCCTGACAGGTGTTTGTGCAACCTGCTCTTAAAAATCCCCAATGATGGGGATTCCACAACCTCCCTAGGCAATTTATTCCAGTGCTTAACCACTCTGACAGTTAGGAAGTTTTTCCTAATGTCCAACCTAAACTGCTCTTGCTGCAATTTAAGCCCATTGCTTCTTGTCCTGTCCTCAGAGATTAAGGAGAACAATTTTTTCCTCCCTCCTCCTTGTAACAATCTTTTATGTATTTGAAAACTGTTATCATGTCCCCTCTCAATCTTCTCTTCTCCAGACTAAGCAAACCCAGTTTTTTCAATCTTCCCTCATAGGTCATGTTTTCTAGACCTTTAATCATTTTTGTTGCTCTTCTCTTTATTCTCTCCAATTTGTCCACATCTTTTCTGAAATGTGACACCCATATCTGACTCCAGTTGAGGCCTAATCAGCACAGAATAGAGCGGAAGAATTACTTCTCCTGTCTTGCTTACAACATTCCTGCTAATACATTCCAGAATGACTGGCACCTGGATCCCCACCTGAGCCCCTCTTCCCCAGCACCTGGATCCCCCAGTGTGGCCCACACCCCCAAAACCCTCTGCTGAGCTCTATCCCCCCACACCCAGACACCCCCCCCCGTCTGAGCCCCAACCACCTTCACCTGGACCCCCCTGCAAAGTCCCATTATCGTTGCACCCAGAATCTCCCAACAAGCCCCTGTGCATCCAGATCCACCCCCACCCAGATCCCCCACTGAGCCACCAGCACCCAGATTGCCCCACACAGAACCCTCTCAATCCACACCTGAATCCCCCCACACTAAGTTCCTCCACACTTGGATCCTGCCTTGCTGAGCCTGCCTGCCCACACCTGGTGTACCTGGCACAGAGGGGCAGGGCCCTGGGGTGTTTCTGGGGCAGGCCCTGTCCTTGCACTGTGTCAGAGTTGGGTGCAGCCTCACCACTGAGTCCATGTCCTGGGTGGGAGCTGCACAGTGATCTCCTATCTTGGTGCAGCCAATGATCTGTGCTCCCCAGTGCCACGCTGGAGCCTCCACATTTATTTGACAAATACAATTTGCAAAATTTTGCAGAATTTTGAAATATTGTGCGCAGAATTTTCAATGTTTTGGTGCAGAATGCCTTCAGGAGTAAAAAAACCACAATTGCATTGTGTGGGGTTAAGCGATTACTTTAATCGTATGGACCAATTAATATTTGGTTTGACACCAATGACTAGCTGGATATAAAACTTGCCACTTGTATATACAAATACCTGATTTGCATGTAATCATAGTATTTGCACATGCACATTTGGCACAGAACACAGGCATTTTAAAAACAGGTACTATGTGTCAAATATTGTTCTGCAACAGCAACTGCTCCATAATTAAAGTTTGCATCTTAGTTTCCATACTAAGCCCAATTTTGGTTTCCCTTCTAACATAAATTAAAATTTTCATACCAACTTAAATAAAGTGCAAATATCATAATGCAGTCTGCATTTAGGGTAATAATGACAACTTGTTTTCATTTATCTGGTTAGATATATAATATTAGAATTCTGCCAAAAGTCCAAAGGTGTGTGCGTGCGTGCGTACTGTTTGTGATCAAATGTAGCATTGCAAAATTTTACAATTGAACACAGGCTCAATAGCGATGAGCAATTATATGCAATGGATAAAAATAATATAAGTCACAAACACTAGGTGCCTGATTATAATTTACATTTTACATTTAATTAATGCTGACCTTACAGCCCTTTTACGTTGCTAGAGCAGGGTAAAGGGTTCTTGTAATTCAGGTCGTAGGTAAATAGAACTAGATGGATCACATGGCTTTTCAACCTCAAATGTACTATTTTATAAACAAACAAGCAATTCTACCATTCAAGTTTTTATTACTGAAAATAACTAGACTTTGGTAAAAATAGTTTGTGCTAATAATGGATACAGTGATTATGTTGCTGAACTGAACATTGGGGATGGCCCCAAAAAAGTGACACACATTTTGACTAAATGAAAATTTTCACTGACAGTATCTGCTTTTCTAGAAAATTTTCAGATTTTTTTGGTCAAAGTCTGAAAATGTTTTGGCTTTTTGTTTTTTCAATGAAAAGTCAGGATTTCCATAGGGGGAAAACCCCATTTGCTGCTGAACTTTTCTGAAAATGCTACAAATAGTGGAGCACTGCTTGATCACAGTTTGATGAGATTACCTGCACAGATTATATCCTCTAAAGCCAATTTGTGGCTACAAGATTTGTGTAGATCTATCCTAACTGTAGCGCAAGATAAAAAGACAAATAAGCCAGTTACCATACAGTCAGCAATAGAAAAATAATTTTATTTACTCTTGTAAATAAAGCAGTGCAAAAAGATTAGATTTAACCGACAATAATGCATAGATGGATACAATTACCTATATGATTTTATGTGTACACACACCTGCTGAACACATACAGTCATTCCTTCCCTACGTCCACTCACTTTGTGCAGCTTTAAAATCAGACAGATGAGATCTATGCTCTGTATGATTACTTCCCGCATATCCTGTTATCCTGACTGTCCTAACTAGCATTTTTATTATTTATCATCATTTGTATTACCGTAGCCAACAGGACCTCTAGATATGGAATCAAAGACCCCATTGCACTAGTGCTGTATAAACATATTAATTAATGAAAATGACACCTGATCAGTAATTTAGTTCAAGGACAATTTAAGATATACTGTAAAACTGGAGAGAATTCCCTTCCTATGTTACCCATATAAGAATTTGAGAAGAAACTGTTCACTGATTTACTGTGACACTTCTACTTTTTTTTGTATTTTTTGGTAAAGGGAGCTGCTCCCTATAATCAGTTGCGCTTGTGCAGCTACCCAATAAATTCAAAGCAAACAAAGACTGGCTGCCAAGCCTCCAGGAACAGGGCTACAGGAAATTTAGCCTTCCATCTAAATGTGGGCAAAGACTGTTTAGTCAAATAGTAGATACCGTGGGTGAAATCTTAGCCGTATTGAAGTCAATGGGAGTTTTGCCACTGACTTCAGTGGGGACAGGATTTCACCCATTTTTCTATTCCCATCAAAAACAAGACCATACAATGCATTCAGACGTATAATCTCATGAAATAATCAACATGTATTCTTGGTTTGGTTTTTTTAAAATTTCCTTCTGCTTTATATAATAGATAGATTAGGTCACTGGGATTGCCCAGGTGTAACTAAGAGCAGGATTTAGCCCATGGAGTACATAGTTAATACCATTCTATACATTTGTGAACTCTTAGTATTGTAACTACTCAAGACCATGCCATTCTAATGTTTGCTTTGGAATTCCAATCTTTCAGAGAATTACACCTCAGCTGATCAGATGGGGATGCTGAGCTAAATTGTTTGTAAGAGTAGATTCCTCTTGTTCTGTTGATCTAGTGTCACTGGTGTTTTCAGTGGAAGAATGTACATCTGGAGATTGTTCTGGCCTTGGTGCCTGAGAATCATTGGCTGTAGAAAAAACACAAATACAGAATAAATATTGAAATGTAGTACTGTATATAAAGTATACACGTACATATCTGGCTCCCATACAAACATATAAATAAAACTACACGAAAGAAAAATCAAGCATTCAAAAATTAGGAAATGTCAAAATAAGTAGCCCAATGTAACTTTAACTGTGCCCCTTTGTGTGTATGCATTATGGTGGCCCCTAAATTATATCAATTGCATCTGGTAATAAAGGACAGGGCTTTCAAAATCAAGTTTAGAATGTATCTGTGAACAATTTAGATATGTTGTAAGTCTTATTTCTTAATAATTCAGTATATTTTATATTAATAAAGGAATATTTGTGATTATAAGGGATTATTTTCCAAAACTTAATTTGTATCTAAAATGTTGATGGAGATTTTTCAAATCCTACCTAGGATAGTATTGTACTTTCACTTAGGGCAGGGGTTCTCAAACTGGGGGTTGGGAGCCCTCAGGGGGTCACGAGGTTATTACATGGGGGGCTGCGAGCTATCAGCCTCCACCCCAAAACCCACTTTGCCTCCAGCATTTATAATGGTGTTAAATATATTAAAAGTATTTTTAATTTATAAGAGGGTCGCACTCAGATGCTTGCTATATGAAAGGGATCACCAGTACAAAATTTGAGAAAACACTGACTTAGGGCTTGTCTACATTTTACTGCAGTGTGGCTGACGACAGGGGGTGTGAACCACAGAACACACCCCAGTATTGAGCACTAACTGCCTTGTGTGGACACTGCTGGTGCAAAGTAAAAGTTAGCTTTAGAGAGAGGAGTACATTAATGTGAACTAGTATCTTTTAGTTTGCATTAGCAGTGTCCATACAGGGTAGTTTTGTGTGCAACATTTTGGTGTACTCTGCAATTCACAACCCCGTCGTCCACACTGTGGCACAGTGTAGTAGACATAGCCTTAGTAACTGATTTTACTTTATTTTGTTACAGTAATAAGTCTGTCACCATACACCCATTCTATGAAGATTAGACGATAACATTTTTAAGTTTGCAAGAAAATATAATATAATGGAAACCCTCTTTCCATAATTTGTCCATATTTCTTCCACAGTTTGCTGATCAAAAACTGTCTTGTCCTTAGATACGTGCCTACCTTTGCTCTCTTTTTTTATTTGTGGCTGATCATGCTCTTCAGCTTTGTTGACCGATACTATCTATTGCACATCATGAGCACTTTTTCCCTTAGACAATTTTTTTTGTCTGTAATATTCCTTTAAACAAAAAAAAATTTCTAGGAGACTGAGGGCTGATATGTGGCCCCAACACTGATTCTCTACTTCCTCCCTATCAGAAAAGAAAGCAATGGGCAGGATTTTCCAGTCTGTTAGATCCACTTTGACCCATTGTTGCTCTTCTATGACTGACTGTGTACTTGTGTAAAGTATGAGCTTCCACCCATTGGTGTAAGTCAGAGTTGCTCCCCAGTAATTATTACACTGGGACCGAGTGGCATGGGATGAGGGAAGCCCAACTGGCTCCACTGCCCATGCATTAGGTGGAGCTCAGTCAGGGTGCAGAATACAGCCCACTGAATCTAGTGGCAACAATCACCTGAAGTCATAAACTCATTAGTCTGACTATTCACAAGATAGGTATAAGGACCATAAAAAGAAATGATCTATTCCTTCGAGTTACTATCTCTTAAAGTTAATGCTGTACCAGGAATCTTCATAACCACTGCCTTAACAACACGTTTAAATTAGTCATCAGTGCCAGGTTTCCTTCAGACTTCAGTAACTAATGTGATGGTCAAATCATCAGAAAGGCTTAATACAAATGGTAACCAACAACAACAACAAAAAGCGGTAATAAGCATAACCGCTCCTGTGATACTAATTACTTCTCTGAACCTTTATTTCAAGGAAAGGTTAAAAATATTCTTACTGCTGCTTAACCCAATATAAAAATATTTTACTAGAATAGGATACATGAAACTGACATTACTGAATTGTCTGTTCATTATTTTTTGTTTGTTTTATTCCCATTATTCTAGTTAACTGTACTTCAAGAAGAGGAAGGAGTACAGAGACGAGGAAAAGAAATGTGCCTGGGGCTGGAAAGAGTGATTTGTAATGTAGGATTCAGAGAGTTAAGTATGTATTACTTGGAGAAGTGATGACTATGAAGGGCCATGATAACAAATATCTGATGGGTGTGAACATCAAGAAGAGAGAGGAATTATAAAATTAGGATGGTACACTGGGTATGATTAAGAGTATGACAATTCAGAATGCATTAGGAGGATAAAATTCCTAAAACAAAAGTTTAGGCTGGATATCAGGGAAAACAGTTTAATATGAGGTATATTGTGGAATACTCTCCCAAGGGAAGTGATAGAAGACAGATCACTTGGAGCATGTGAAACCTTGTTGGAAAAAAGCACTCAAAAAGTATAGTAGGGGGTAATCCTGCACTGGCAGAGAGATGGGCTCTCTAATTACTAGATCTTTTCCCATTTCTGTGACTATCATTCCAAACAGAAGGAAGCTGCAGTTTTCAAGCTACAATAATTATGTTAAAAACAGCCAAGGCCTTAGTAACAAAAGCCGTTAATTCACGTATGCGTCTATTAATAGCTTTTTGGAGGATGAAAAGATAAAAACAGTATCTTACTTAGGATGCTGAAATAAAGCAGAGTGCTACAATGCTATACAACATAATAAAAATTATTTTCAGCTCCTCTAATCAATTTGTGTTTGGTTAAAATTGGTGAAAGAATGGTGAAATTGTTCCTGGGGGGGAAATGGCAAATACCAATACACAGTTCCAAATTACTGATCTGGTGCAAAATTATTATTCTGCGCTTGAGGCCTGAGTCTGCACACCCTTACTCATGCTGATTCTTTGAAGGCAATAGGACTACTTGTGTGAGTCAGATCTACTCCTGCAATTAAGAGACTGAATTTGTAGGACATTACTTGTTTTAAATTATATATGAACTGCATGCTGGCACCAAATCTTGAAGTCTGTTCTATCTTTAAAGTTCCCTATTTTATGTCTAGAATTATTTTTTTCTAGATTATTTCAGCCTGACTGAGGCAAATACTTACCAGACAGAGACTGAAAATATTGTACTGCAAATGCAACCAATATTGACACAAGAAAGGTTCCCATGAAGTAGATCTGCAATAAGTTTAGAAATGTGTGTTAGATCAATACAAAGGCAGGGCCCGGGTTCTAACTGTACTGATGAATGTGACAATGGAATAATACATACCAGAGTAGAATGCAAAATGTTATTCCAGAAAACTCTTAAGTAAAAATAAAGCAAAGCTAATGAGCATGGATTAATTAATTCTTGATTGCTATGACTCCAGCACCTATAAACAAAAATAAAAAGTGGTGTTGAATATTTTGTTTTGTACTTCTATAGCAATAGGACTACAAGAAGTAAGAATGGTAGCACTGGGCCCTAAGTGACTTATCCGAAGTCGCACAGACACTCAGTAGCAAAGCTGGGAATAGAGCTTTCATTCCCTGACTCAGAGGTCTATGCATTAACCACTAGGTCATCCTTCCTCATTTATCTGTAAAGTGATTCTACAATGTTACAGATTACTGAGTGAACTTTCAGTACATACTGTACTTCACTTAGAGGGTAGAATGGGAATTGCTTTATGTGATATCAAGAAAACGAGCTCTCTGTAAGTAAATGGAACAGATATATCGGTTATGTATCCGTAACTGGAGTTCTTAGAGATGGAATCTGCATGGTCCTACTCATGGGACGCACTGGCAGGTGCAGCTGAGGCGGTGGAACCTTTTTGTAGCAGTGCCCCTAAGAATGCTCATGAACCCCTCCCTACCTCTCTCTTCTGTGTTCCTGCAAGTTCTGAAGGTGAGGCTATAAAAGGGAGTGTGGCATTCCCTGCTGCCTCAGTTCCTTCCAACCTTGCCTTCTCAAGTCAAAATTCCATTAGGATTCCCAGGAATGTGGGTGGGGAGTGCAGAGTCCATCCCCTCAAAACCTCCTGTTACAAGTAAGTAACCTCCATTTCTTCTTCAAGTGTTTGCTGCACGGTCCCACTCACAGGATAGTCTGGCAAGCAGTACCCCATCATGGAAGGTAGGACTCAGAGTCCCAATTGAATAAGGATTACAGTACTGCTCCATCAAACAGTGCCCAATCCAGATGCTAGGTCTAGGGAGATGTTTTGTAAAAAGCATGTGTGGAGCTCCAAGTAGCAGCCCTATAGGGCTCTGCAACTGGGCCATGTCTAAGGCAAGTGATGGAGGTAGCAATTGCTCTGATAGTATGATCTAACCCCAAGAAGGGGTGGAATGAATGCTAGTTTATAGATTTCCTCTATGCCCTGTCTAATCCCACTAGATAAAGTCTGAAGAGAGTGTGTGTCTTTTATGGCTGTCTGCATATGAAATAAAGAGACTGAAGGATTTCTGAAATTCCTCGATTCTATTAATTCAGTAACCCAGAGCTCTTTTAGCATCTAACACATGCAGCTTTGACTCCTCTATGAGAGTGTGAACCCTAGGGGAAAAAAATCTGATTAACATGAAAGTCAGGTACCACCTTGGGAAGGAATCTAGGATTAGGGCAGAGGCCACTGTATCCTGGTGGAAGATACCTGATGAGCCATGTGGTGGTAATTCAGTCATTCACCTAGCTGAGGCTGTGGCTACTATGAAAGCAATTTTTATAGATAGATGGTACAGACAGCCTATGAGTCTTCCATAGGCTCAAAGGGAAGTGTCATTAGCTGTTTAAGGAGCAAATTGAGATCCCATGATGGTATTGGATCCTTTATTTGTGGATATATATTGGTAAGTGTGACCCACGGACCTCTGGGTGCCCACTGGCAGAGGGCACAGCGGGGCATAGGGCTACATGGATCCCCTGGATCTGGTCTCTACATAATAGTTCATCAAAGGGTCTAGTATAAGGTCTCTACTGAAAGCCTATGTCACAGGGATCATCATATCCATTGCGAAATGTATGGATGCATAATATGTAATGAGTTATGTATATATACACTGAAGATAATGCTCTTAAGGTTTGTGAGTTGGGGTTGGTCACCAAGAGGGGATAAAACAAGTTTCTTTCAGGCGGGAGATGCTCTAGATGACTGGCTGTATGTAAATTGAGTATTGGATACTTCACAATGGATGCCTATTTACAGACTAAGTAAAATGCTAATCAAGAGACTGCAAAGTCTCCAGAGGCGTTTCTCTGCAGGGAAAACAACCAGCGGGGGAAGATACTGTTTACAGTAAAGAAAATGGATTGTTTAAACTATTTTGGGGTTGCACAGGTACACCTTAACCTAGGGGACAAGCTGCCAGTGTGTTTGTTTTATGAATGGAGCATCACAGCCAATCTGGCTGTTTAACCCTGGGGGTGAGTCTCTGAGTGAGCTAAGATTTATGAGACAGGAGGCTGTCTTGTTAGTTAAGTTTAGGCTCTAGAAAGCATGTTACAACTTTATTTTATATGTAAATATTTATTTCCATTAAGTCTACTTGCTTCTTCTTGAAGCTCTATTATTTGTTAAATAAACTTTTACCTGATTTCACTATAACCATATCTAAGTGCTGTAAATTGAGGTGAGCAGTGATCCTGAGATATAACTGATAAGCTGAGGTGTACTGTTCCTTTGGGAATAGTAGATCTGTGAATTCTGTGAGTGTCCATGGACAGGACAATCCAGGGGTATGACCCTTGCCAGGCACAGACAAGGCTTCCTCGCACTAAAGGCAGGTGGTGGTGAGGTACCTCACAACCTTGGGTACGCCCAGGAAGCATCACAGCAAGTTCCTTCATAAATTTTCTAACTGTATTATGTGCAAAGACAGGTTTGCAACCCTGCAAGGTGAAGATCTCATCTATAGATTTCTACGACAACTATTCATGAAGTTCCGTTACATCTCTGTTCAGCTGATCTACCAGGCTGTTGTCCTTGCCTGCTACGTGTAGAGCTATGGGATAAATGTGCTGGATACGCCAATCCCATAATGCAACTGCTTCTTTGCACAATTGGGAAGCGTGAGACCCTCCCTTTTTGTTGATCTAATCCACTGTCATTGTGTTGTCTGTGACAATTGCATTACCTGTTCTGGCTGTGAGGCAGACATAATTTGAGAGCCCAATGGATTGCTCTCATTTCCAGATTATTTTCCTGAGAACTCCAATGACCTTGAACTATTTGCTGAAATGCACTTCCCACCCCTGTTGGAGGCATCCGAGGTGACTGTTTCAGATGGAGCTGGAGAGTTGAAAGCTACCCTTCTCAGAAGATTGTAATGTTGAGTCATCCATGTCAAGGATAGCAGTATCTTACCTGGAATGGTCAACTATATGCACGTGCCATCTGTGCTTGGACCGTAACTTAACATCAACCAAAGCTGCAGACTTTTCATCCTGAGCCGAGCATAAGTTGTGACATAAGTGTCTAAACCCATGAAGCCTAGAAAGAACATGTCTCTAAGTGGGATCTTGATGAAGCCCCTCTGTAGTGAATTGATGCTTCAGGTATCTTTCTTCTAATAGAAAGGCTTTGCCCTCCAGGGAACGGAGACCTGCTCCTATAAAAGGAATCCTTTGTGTAGGTAGCAGAAGAGATTTTTTTTCTTGTTTACCATGAGTCCTAAGCTTTTGAAGAGGGAGCATGCGTAAAGTTTGCAACTATGGAAAGGTACTTTGTAAATACCCATGGGATAGTAGATGGGTAAGATTTAGTACTGGAAGTGGTCTTATCTAACTAGGAAATGAAAATATTTTTGATGCCTGGATCAGATATAGATATGGAAGTACACATCTTTCAGATTGTCACATGCATCTGACGATGTGGGTATTCACCCACGAAAGCTTATGCTCCAATACGTCTGTTAGTCTATAAGGTGCCACAGGATTCTTTGTTGCTTTTTACAGATCCAGACTAACACGGCTACCCCTCTGATATCTTTCAGATTGAGAGCTGTAAACCAATCTAAGGTGGTCAGGAAGGCTATGATAGATGCTTGTGTCAACATGGGGAAATGGATTTTTTGATAAAGAAGATAGGTCTTCCATAGATCTAACATTGCACAAAGTCCTCAATCTGTCTTTGGTATCAGAAAATATCTGGAGTAGGAACCTTCTCCTTTGAATTCCCTTGGTACCTCCTCTGTGGCTCTTGATTCCAACAAGGAATGGATCTCTGATTTTAACACACTCTTGTGAGAGGGTCCCTGAATAGGGATAGAAGTGGGGTAGAGGAAAGGAATCAAATCAAATGGCATAACCACTCAATAATATCTCCAGAATTCATTTGGGATGTGATGGAATTGTGAGCACTGACATAATAGAAAAGTTGGGAAAGATGACGGGGTTGGAAGGAGGTTACAGGTTGGTCTGAAGCTTCTGATCATCATGTCAAACTTGAGGTCTGATGTTTGAATTTGATGTTGCAACTCATGGGGCTTAAAAGGCTTTCTCTTCTGTGGCTGTGTAGAAGAAGGCTGCTGATGCTGAAAATGACATCTTTCTGATAATAATAAGATGAAGAAGAAGGGGGATAGAATTTTCCATGGTACCCGAAGACAGGTCTCAAACTCCTTCTCCTCTGAGCTAGGTAGACACCTAAAGGTCTTGCAGTAGACCTCATGTCCTTCATCTTCTCCAGTATCTCCTTGGCCTTACTACTAAATAACCACAAGACCTCTGAAGAGAAGATTTTCTACCTTCGATCTGGTTTCAGGTTGGAGAAAGAAGATCTGAGCCAAGCATGTCTGCGTAGCGTGATAGCTGAAGCAACCACTCCCACTGTTGAATCTACAGCATGAAAAGAGGCTCTAAGCATGTTTAGCCACTGCCTGCCCCTGTGTTTCCAAGGTGTTGGCCAGATTACTTAGCTCTTTGGGGAGTGCTTTGGCAAACATGGTGTCAAGTATGAGGGGGTAGCCGTGTTAGTCTGTATCTACAAAGACAACAAGGAGTCTGGTGGCACCTTAAAGACTAACAGATTTATTTGGGCATAAGCTTTCATGAGTAAAAACCTCACTTCTTCGGATGCAACCGAAGAAGTGAGGTTTTTGCTCACGAAAGCTTATGCCCAAATAAATCTGTTAGTCTTTAAGGTGCCACCAGACTCCTTGTTGTTTTTTGGCAAACATGAACATCTTTTCCCATAGCTGATATTGATAATTCAATATCACTGCCTGGTAACTTGCTATTCTAATTCTGAGCTATGCAGATGAAAATACCTGTCTACCTGCTGCATCCATCTTCTTTTACTCCCTGTCAGAAGATGTGGAATGTGATTGCCTTCTTCTGGATCTTTGTTCCACCACCACCACTAGAGACTTAGGGGTAGGGTGTGCATGAAAGAATGAAAACTTGTAGAGCAATAGATATAATTTGTCAGCTTTTTTCAATATAGCCTGACAAAGTGAAGGAGTAGACCAACTGTCTTCACAGGCTGCAATAGCTTATCCAATATTGGACAGATAATCTTATTTTACAACAGGATTGAGGTTTCTTCCAGTGTGACTGATGGAATTGCAGTGCCATTGCCATTCTGTCCACAAGTTCGTGGAACTGTAAAGCATCATCAGAAGGAGAGGAAACTGAATCGACTCCAATATTTCCATCCAGGAAAGATTCATCATCAAGTTCTGTCTCCAACTCTTGATAGTCCACTTGAGCTGTAGGCTCCTCCTCTTCTTCTGAAAGAGTATCAGAAATTATAGTAGGAGAATGAACCTTGAAAGCAGAAGAAGTCAACTGATCTGGGAATCTCAGAGATGAGGAGTAATACATTTTCTGACCCCTCGTCGGAGAGGGGTTCTGACAAGAATTCAGAATGTCTATGTGAAGGCCAGTAGGGCCACCTAGCCCACAGTGGTATCTGCCAATCATGCCACTAACTAAATTAAGGCTCCATGTCATAGCTAGGAGGACATGTTGTTTTCTAGACACCAAACCTAGAAGTGTGCTCCTTCTCATGAGCATGGAAACTGGGAGGTATGTTGGTATACTTAACATGAGACGATCCTTCCTCAGACTCTGGATACAACCTCAGACACAGATTACTGGAGAAACTACAGGACCTGGCATGTGTAAAACTGAGAAGGGGAAACAAATAAATATATTTGTAGAGCCACAGGGTGTGTTAGGGGGAGAAAGGGAAGTGTCTTATTATCTGTGAGAATTCATCCAATCTCCTCCTTTTCTCTCTCTGGGAGATCTAAGGAGGATAACTAGTGGGAGCTTTCCTATTATCCCCCTTAGGGGAAGAAATCATTTTTGTCTTTTGTAGATCTGCCAACAGATCTGATTTAGCATTTTATGGTGCTCTTGCGATATCACTGTAGAGACTGGTGCAGTTAGGATGGGTGATATAGAAACAACTGTTGGCTCTGGAATGATCTTCAGGTCCGATGTGAACTTCAGGAGTGGTGGATGACTCTTAATCAGGGATGTATCCTGAGCTAGAATCTATCTTAGTCTTTGATTTAGGATCCAATGTTCTGTGATTTGGATCTGATGGATACAAACCTGAACGTGGTTTGGCCCTACTAATGGGAGCCTTCTTGTCTCACACAGTTTTTCTCTGAACCAAAGTAGAAGGATCAGAAGGCTTTTCCTGTGGTTTGGCTCTAATTTCTGAGACTGGCACTGATGAAGTCTGAGTGTGTTGAGATCGGATTCAATCGTCTGCGAACTTACTGCACTGAGGTCTTGGATCCTGATCCTGGGATATTGGAAACTTTTGAATAGTGCTCTTCATCTTCTTAGTCCCTGATGGGTCAGGAGCTGACACTGGCCTTTTCAACTTTGATATGGACTCTTTAGATGAGTTGTATCTGGGAGGCTTTGCAGTCAGAGCTTCTTGCAGCAATAAGGCTTGCAGCCTGTTCTAGCGCTCCTTTTAAGTTCTTGGGTAAATGTTCTGCAGATGGAGCACCTTGAAGGAGAGTGCCTTCTCCAAGGCATGCCACGCATCTCTTATGGGCATCTGACACCAGGAAGACTGCTGGACAAGACATGCATCTTTTGAAGCTAGGTCTCTTAGCTTTCAGATCCACCATGGAACTTATAGTCAGAACCGAAGGCTTAACTAACTATCCTAAGATTAAAAATCTAACCACTAACACTGACACTACACTAAGCTAAGGCACTGAGTTCTTTTAGAAACCAGGTTTGATGGAACTGGAGAGTTTCACATCTGTCTGCTGCTGCAGCTGGAAAGAACTGAGGGAGCACCGCGCCCCACTTTTTTATAGCCCTGCCCTCAGAATGTTCAGGAACACAGAGGGGAGGAGCCGGAGGGGCGAGTGTGCGCTCTAACAGGCACTGCTACAAGAAGGTTCCACTGTCTGAGCTGCACACACTAGCACATCGCATGAGTGGGAATATGCAAAGGACACTTGAAGAAAAAACAGAATTTCCAAAGTGAAAGCAGACAAATGTCAGCATGTTGTAGCAAAGCGGGCAGAAATAAATGGAAGCTATTCCTAATTCAGTAATCTATATTATTTCTCATATTTGCATTTAAAAGCCTATCTTAGGCATTTTACCAATGGAACAGGAACAAATTGCTAGAACCTAGTTTGGCAGTAAAATTTAAGGCTCCATTGTGGGATCAGAGTACTCAACTAGTCCCAGTGATGTTTGCAACAAGTAATAATGTGAGTAAAGATAAGAATTCTAGCTCTTGGTACTGAAAGATGAATATATAAACTCACCTTTGATAAAGCTCCTGAAGGATGGAAATATTACTAGACTGCAGAGTCCTGTTGATCTCTAAGTGATCTAAAATGTAGGGAGGAATGGAATTACCCTCTTCCACGAGAAGGGCCAAATTAAAGAGTCCCTAAAATACATAAAATATACAATTATATAGAAGAAAATACATGAATCTAAGGCCTGATCCTGCACCACAGAGCTCAATGAAAGTTTTATCACTGACTTCAGTGGGAGATGGATTGGGCTACTGATCAGCATGTCAATAATTACAATTGCTTTTTTACCTTCTTCACTTTAATACCATATGGTTCTGTGATCTTCACTGAATAAATGTGAGCACCTTATTTCCCCAAGATATGCTCATGTGAATAATACATTTACAAGAGCATCAGAAACAAGAAAACATTCCCCAGGCTAATTCTAGTTCATCTTAGTGTAATGTTGAGCGCCATTTTCTCAAACCAGCTCACTAAGCTTTTCGTCCCTAGATCCTGTCTAAATACAGCAACAATTGAAGAGCGCATCACCCCGACATGTCTCATACAAAGACTGAAAGCAGAAATGGACCATGTTCTGTTCCCAATTAGTCCCCTCCCACGTAACCCTACTGACTTCAATGGATGTTGCAATTGTGCATCTGAGAGGAGAATTTAGCTCAAAATGGCTTGGGCTCTGATCCTGCAACTTCATCTGCTTGGGCAGACCTCTGACTTCAGTGGGGCACTCCAGAGGTACAAGGGTCTGTCTGTGTGGATACAGTTGCAGGATGGAGCTTTGAAGTGTCTTTCACATTTAAAACTGAAGACACTTGTTTCTCTTTGCTTTCCATTTTAGCTGCTGTTGCAGACACTGGCAGCTTTTTGTTTAAAGATCCTCAGGGTGGGTCCCAACTCTGGTAACTGCTCAAATCACATGTAATAATTTTTCTGGTGTCAGTGAGAGTTCCATATGCCTAGGGAGAGGAGACTACTGAAGAATATCTGCTATGAGGATCTGAGAACAAAATGCTGCCCAATGTTAAACTACTCATGTCTTTGATACAATGTCTTGGAATAGCTTGGCATTAGGAGACCATATATGCTGAAGTTTTTTGTTGTTCATGGGAACATACTGGGCCAAGTTCATCCCAGGAGTAATACTTGGTTTTAAGGGAAGTGCACTATTATTAACTTGTATTACAGTAGCACCGAAAAGAGTAACAACAAACTAGACTCTTCACCTTTAGCCCTGAAAACATCCCCCAGGCTAATTCTAGTTCATCTTAGTGTGAAAGAGCAAATTCATGACTCAGATCATACTTTAAAATAAATGATACATTTATACCAGTAGGTGTGTTCACTGCATGTGTGTATCTTGGCTATTTATAGCTTGTCCTTAGAACTGATATTTCAATAAGGTATTTTTATAACTGTGAAGATACCTGTGAATCTCCCTCGAATGCAGCTTGTGCATACATCTGCACTGACAGCTCAAGGTCTTTAGAGTGGTTCTGGTAACCATAGTAATAGAAGTCTCCCATCTTCAAGTAAGCTGTGGAAGGTAACAGTAGCAGGGCATTACAAAATATTTGTATAGAGATAAATGAACTATTAATATATTTGAAGAATTTACTGAATTTTCCACTGTATTATGGATAATCATAGTTTCTCTCTGCTTAAGATTGTGACCCTCTTTCTATGCCAAGCCCACTGGGCCTCCAACCTCTGAAAAAACACATTCTGAATGAAATTTCTCATGGTGGTTCTTCTGCCAGGGAATGCTCTTAGGAGGACATTTCAGGTTAATCAGGCAAGGCATTTTGAAGACATGATTTTAATTAAAAATGGGTTTTTCTACTCTTGAAAAAATTTCTAAGAAGACTGTGCAGCGTAATCTTTACCACAAAACTAACAATAACCTCCAAACACCCCAGATCTAGAAACTTCAAATTGTTTTATTCATTTGGTTTCATTAAAAGTACTGGTGTCTAATAGTCTTTTGGGGGAAATACTGGGCTTAGTGGAGTTGTTAGCCCTGATCATATGAACTGGCTTCAAACACTTCTGTTCTGTTTAGATGCTTATTCTGTACCCATCACTGTGGTAAATGAAATCCTCTCCAAAGTACAGAGCTGTGTTGTGCCTATGGAGAGAATTTCTCTAGGTTAGTTGTTCAAATCCTCCCCAAACACAGAGGAACTGAATGGCTACAATTTTCTTGGCACAGAGCCAAGTGATGCCTGAGCTGGCTTTTAAGGACTCCTATCTCTAATATAGAATGGCGATGAAATGTTCCAGCAGAGGAAATTTGGTCCAAGTGTGTGTGAACATCCTGTAATGTGATCATTACAGTAGGCCATGCTGCAGAGTTTATAGCCTCACCAGGAGCCCATGAGGCAGATTTTATAAGCTCTAGCATTCAGCTCCTGCAGAGTTTATAAATTTTCTGTGGGCTCAATCCCACTGCAGTCTATGGGAGTTTTGCCACTGACTTCAATCAGTGCAAGATTGAGCCCTATATTACTTACAAACAAAAACTTGTTTTTTTAACCTTCATTCCAAAAGAGACCAGATGTGAAATCCTGACTTCATTTAAATCAAGGGATGTTTTGCAATTAATTTCACCCCAGAAGTCTGATGAACTTTAGATGCTTCTCTGGCATAAGACTGCGCTCACAAAGTCTGTAAGCCAAATCACAAGATATTACACACTCCATTAGAAAAACCTGTGGTGTTTGTAAGTTCCAGTGGGTGAATCACTCTGGACTGAGTTGGGTACAGGCACCAACAGTGTGGTACTGGATTCAAATATTATGTTGTTTTTCTGTTTCATTGAATAGCTTGCATTATTTTTATACTACACTTATAAAAACAACAAAACTTTGTCTCAGAATGAAATATAGCAATTGTATGTGTTTTTAAATACAGGGTAAAATTTTCTAAAGCATCTAATTGACTTAGGAGACTAAGCTTAATTGAAAGTCACAGATTGATTTTAAGTCCAGAAGCAACCAATAGCTCATCTATTCTGACTTCCTGCATAACACAGGCCATAGAATTTCTCCTAGTTACCCTGTATTGAGCCCAATAATTTGTGTTTTACTACAGCATAACTTCCAGAAAGGCATCCAGTCTTGATTTAAAGACCTCAAGAGATGAAGAATCCACCACTCTCCTAAGTAGTTTGTTCCAATGGTCAGCCACCCTCACTATTACAAATGTGTTCCTTATTTCTAATTTGAATTTGTCTGACTTTTAACTTCCAGCAATTTGTTCTTGTTATGCCTTTTTGTGCTAGATTAAAAAGTCCTTTAGTACCCATATATTCTCCCTGTGAAAGTACTTACTCACCTCTTGATCTTCTTTTTGATAAGCTAAACAGACTAAGCTCTTTAAGTGTCTCACTATAAAGAAGTTTCATTAAGGGCATCTTTTCCAGCACGTGAATCAGTGACTTAGTCGCTTCTGAAAATAAGACTTAGGCTCTTAAGTCACTCAGGTGCTTTTGAAAATGTTATTCACTATCTTAAAAAAAGTAGGAAATTCTCTGACAAACTGCATTAAGATACAGGTAAGCCTGCAAAGAGAAAGATATTTCTACTACTGAAATTCCTGTTGGAACACTGCAGTTATAAAAGAAAAAGGTGTGAATGGCAGGAGTTTCTAATTTAAAGTTTCCTTTCTGAAAAGGCTGCTCTGCATATTTCTGGGAGACCAATCCTGGGTCCGGTGGTCCAAGAACCAAGGAAGGGCAAAGGTAGCTTACAGCCATTTTGCTGTCCCCACTCAAGTTGTGTCATGTGCAAAAAGCTAGACCCCTCCCCCCAATCCATCCCCTTTCTTTCCTTAATTTGCTCAGCATAAAAGTTTCACACTGTATACAAAGTTGTTACATTCTCATTGTAACTAACAATTAAAACTGAAATCCTATTAAGATCTGAATTAATAAAAAGTATGCTATACATACCAAATGAGGGAGCATTGATTTGAGATATGGAGAAATTATAGTAGCGCCAAACACAATTAGTAGCTAAGTATCTTCTTGCTAGTTCCTGGAAAGAAGAAGAGTGGATCCATTTATATCACAGGAAAGTTAGTAATATTACAGGATCACTAATGATTTAAAAGGACCATGTATTATGAATAAATTTACTTACTGGTCTCTCTTCACAGATATGTGCTAAGTTTGTCTGTGACACTTCAATCCCAGCCTCTGCTGCTAAAACATAATACAGCAGAGCTTCATGCCTAAAACAGAGGACAGAAATAAAAAAAAAACTGAAATCATCAGGATTTAGCTATAGTTAGAACTACCAAATAAATTCTGAAACATTCATTTGTCAAGCAGAATTTGTGAGCAAGGTTTAGAACAGGGGTAGGCAACTTATAGCACATATGCCGAAGGCGACAGGTGAGCTGATTTTCAGTGGCACTCACACTGCCTGGGTCCTGGCCACCGGTTCGGGAGGCTCTGCATTTTAATTTAATTTTAAATGAAGCTTATTAAACATTTTAAAAACCTTATTTACTTTACATACAACAATAGTTTAGTTATATATTATAGACTTATAGAAAGAGACCTTCTAAAAATGTTAAAATGTATTACTGGCATGCAAAACCTTAAATTAGAGTGAATAAATGAAGACTCCGCATACCACTTCTGAAAGGTTGCCGACCCCCGGTTTAGAAAGAAATGATTGGATATTTCATGCAATAGCTACATCTACTGGCCACATTTGGTATAACAGAACAGAGTTTGGTCTAGGGTGGTTTCAGCATCTTCTCTTCTGCTTTGAGGTAGAATCAGCTCCATGTAAGGTTCTACTCTTTTAAAGTGCACCTGCAAGAATGTTTGGTGTGTAAGGCTGGATTATGACACTAAGTGAGATGGAGTGGCCTGTTTCAAGACATAATAACCCTTTTATAAATAACATATTTAATGAGCTTCATCCCCACAACCTGAAACAAACAAAAAGAACAGGAGTACTTGTGGCACCTTAGAGACTAACAAATTTATTAGAGCATAAGCTTTCGTGGACTACAGCCCACTTCTCTGTATGCATCCGAAGAAGTGGGCTGTAGTCCACGAAAGCTTATGCTCTAATAAATTTGTTAGTCTCTAAGGTGCCACAAGTACTCCTGTTCTTTTTGCGGATACAGACTAACACGGCTGCTACTCTGAAACAAACAAAAGCACACCGCGCACACATACACCATCATCATCACAACATGGACCTAACGTTAAATTTGCCAAATTTCACTTCTGCTTGTATGCTCCATCCCTTTTTCCTACACTTTGTCTATCTAGCTTGTAAACTCTTTGGAACAGGGGTGTTTGTGTATGCATGTACACATGAACAGCATCTAGCGCAATGGCACCTCAGTCCTAGCTGTGGCTTCCAAGCACTATTGCAATACAACTAATAAAAGTCAGTGTCACATTTTCAGTAACTGGCAGTCTACTGGTGCCTGATCCTAAGGGCAGCTCCTGTTTCCTCTTCTCCTTCACTCATGAAGGCCAAGTCCTACCCAAAAAATCATGAGACTGGCTTTAAAAATGGGAGGTGAATTTCGTTTGCTTTCTGGTTTTAAAGCCTCTAGGAGTCACATTTTCAAGCTGTTCTCTGCAACCATGAAGGCTAGAAACAGGTTTGTGGTCTTTTAAATGAAAACTAAGTTTCTCATATAATTGCATGACTTCAGAGGCTTAAGCAAGGAGACCTAAAATAATAAAATAATTAATAATAATACCCTGATATTATCTAGGGTTCTTCATCAGCAAGTCTATGTTTTGGAAGAAGCTTTGCTGTCAGTGTCCCAATGCCTGGGACAGAATAATGTGTCAAACAATGTGCCTAGGATTAGCGATACCAAAGTCTACAGTGCTGGGCATGACAAGGAGCATCTCAGCTCAGCAGTATGTGTTTGACTTCCCTGCAGCCCATTGTAAGTTCTGGGTGCCTCCAGGCTTAGGTCTCTAGAGGAAATTTTAGACAAACTAAAAAAAAATAACTAAAAATAGCACTAACTGAAAAACACACGATGAAGAGAGAATGAAATATGATATGACAGTTTTGGCTGTTTGGTTTTTCGTCAGATTACTTCTCACAAATCCCTAGAAAGGCCCCAGGGCAAAAGCAACTATTTTGCTGCCATTCTGCAAATGCAGCATAAATGTTGTTTCTCAATTATATACTTTTGTAAACTCCAGAATGACCTCCCAAAATACCAGCTTATCAGAGCTACATGAATATTTTGGAAAGAATGTGCCAGACAAATCCACATGAACTGATTAAAAAAGTGTCTAATATGAAATCACAAAATTATACAACAGAAAGAAAGCAAAATATTGTTTTGGGAGAAGAAGAGAATGTTACAGTTAAATGCCACAGGAAGTGCCATAAAATCCACCTGGAAACCATTAGGGAAACATGTGGGCTATTGACAAAAGTTAAAAAGCATGGGATTAAAACATGTAATATGGGAAGAAATTTACCGCAGAGAGAATTGAAGGAAACCTGCACAAGCAGGTGGCAACCAGCATATGCATTAAAATGATTGATATCAATGAACTATCTGCTACTATAAATTAACAAGATGTGGGGTAAAAGTCTCAAAAGCACCTAAGTCACTTAGGACCTTAAGTCTCATAGAGATTCCAGGAGACTTAAGGTCCTAAGTGACTTAGGTGCTTTTGATATTTTCAAAAGCAGCTAAGTATGTCTTGACTTTTTGATTCTAGGCTCTTTGTGACAGGCATTGTGTTTTCCTGTCTTTACACTGCCTTGCACAATGGGATCCCAATTCTGATTGCTTTCCCCCCCTTTAATATAATACTAAGTTTTAATAGTGTTTTGTGGGAACAGTTTTGACATCAATCTGTCTGTCTGCACGAGTATACACAGCATATGTTAGACATCTAAATCTCCATTTATAGATCCATTTCACCTGATTCCAGTAGTGCTGTTGAATGCCTAGCCCCGTGTCTGACGGAGACTGGGTCATGGATGAGAACTAAGTGGCTGAAGCCCAATCCAGAAAAGATTGAGGTGATGCTGGTAGTTTGGGGGAAGCAAACAGATAATATGGCAAGGCTAATATCTGCCCCTTTGAAAGAGGGTGATCACCCACCATTTGTGACTGTGTTTGCGTACTTTGGGGGTTGTGTTGGATTCCCATCTGCTGTTGGATGATCACATAGCAGCTAAAAAATGAAGGAGGCCAGGTTGGAAAAAAAGCTACCCATAATTGTGCTTTGTCTACAGTTCAGTGAAAGACAACCTTTCTGTATGGTTCTGGTTTTGGTGTGTTTCATTTCAGTTGTATTTATTCTCATGTCTGGGAGACTTCCTGGATGAAATCCCAGCTCCATTAAAGTAAACAGAAGTTTTGCTATTGACTTCAAGGGGTCACAATTTCACCCTCGGTATATGTTGGGGAGATGTTACATTGTTTTACCACAAAAGTTTATAAAAATAAATCATATACATAACAATTAATTAGTTTTCAGAGACAGTGCAGATCAAACTTACCAGGACAATTCCAAATAGGCATCGAGAGCTTTTCTGATTACACGTCCCAAGTAGCCATTTTTTTCTGCAATATGTTTTGCCCAGCTGTAAAAGAAGAAACATGACAATAAATGAACACATTTCACACATCATAGTCCAGTGCTATTCATACTGGGGCCAATAGGACTTTTGTCATTGACGTAAGCAGATGCAGGATCAGCCTCTTTGTCATTAAAGGCATACATTTCTATCCTGTATTTCGCCCCTGATGCAGTAGTAATGTTGAAATGTCCTAAGGTAATATTTTATTTCTGTAACATTTTTAATGGAAATTTTGGTACAGCATCAAAACAAAACTCCAGGTCAAATTCAACATATCAAAAAATGGCAATAGATACACTGGTTATGAATTGGTCTCTATGCGGGTTTAAGTGGCAAAGTAGCCTAACTTCTACTAATTCATAGATTTTTAAGGCCAAAAGGGGCCATTAGATTACAGTGGTTCTCAACCTTTCCAGACTACTGTACCCCTTTGACGAGTCTGATTTGTCTTGTGTACCCTCACTTAAAGACTACTTGTTTACAAAATCAGACAAAAATACAAATGTCGCAGCATACTATTACTGAAAAATAGCTTACTTTCTCATTTGTACCATATCATTATAAAATAAATCGATTGGAATGAAATATTGCATTTCAGTGTATAGTATACAGAGCAGTATAAACAAGTCATTGTGTGTATGAAATTTTAGTTTGTACTGACTTCGCTAATGCTTTTTATGTAGCCTTTTGTAAAACTAGGCAAATATCTAGATGAGTTGATGTACCTCCTGGAAGACCTCTGCATACCCCCAGGGATATACATACCCCTGGTTGAGAACCACTGCATCAGAACATCTAGTCTGACCTCCTGTATAGCCCAGGCCATAGAATTTCACCCAGTAATTCCTGCATCAAGACCACAGTTTCTGGTTGAACTAGTGCAGCGGTTCTCAAACAGTGAGTCACCAGGGCTGGTGTTAGATTTTCTGGGGCCCAGGGCCAAAGCCCAAGCCCGAGCCCCACTGCCTGGGGCCGAAGCCCAAGCCTGAGGACTTCAACCTTTGGTGGTGGGACTCAGGGTTACAGGCCCCCAGCCTGGGGCTGAAGCCCTTGGGCTATGGCTTTGGTCCCCCCACCCAGGGCAGGCTCAGGCTTCGATCTCCCCTCTTAGGGTCATGTCGTAATTTTTGTTGTCAGAAAGGGGTTGTGGTGCAATGAAGTTTGAGAACCCCTGAACTACTGCATATCTTTGCATAGAATTCCCATTAGTATCCGTGGAAGTTCCCTGCATAGATTTAGGACAGCATATGGTCCTATAGTTCTGCTGATAAAATTACTTTTTCTTTTTGGAGAAAAATGATGCAATTGCTCCAGGTGCTAAGAAACTACAAGGCCTCTGTGGTATTGGAAAATGCAGGTCCCACCTCTTGTTACAAAGCTGTGAATTAGATATCCTTTGACAAACCAGTAGACGTGAATTTCATGTGAATAGTTTCATCAACCAAAAGACTTTCTGGGATAATGGGCAGCAACAACTTGAGTTTCAGATATGCTAAGCACCTGCAATTCTAGGAGGTAGCTGCAGGTGCTCAGCACCTCTGAAAATGAAGGCTGTTTCCTAAACATTAAGATATGCACAGATTCAAATGGAGCAAGTATTATTGCAATGGAACAGTTTCTCAAGAAGAAAGATGCAAATTTTTTAGACTGAGGAATCGAGAACCTGCCATAATTGAAATGATTTTTTTCATGATCTGAATCATCATTGGTTTAAAAAATAAGATTTTCCTTATAAAAAAGGGGTTCGTTCCTTACATTACAGCTTTTTCTGGATCTCTAGCAAAGTTTTCCATGTTTCCTGTGATGTAATACAGAGAACATCGTATGGTTCCTTCTACGTGTCCACCTTGGGCAGCTTTATAGAAGTACTCAGCAGCTAGTGTCTGCAAAGAAACAAGATTAAAATGGCAACCTCCTTGGGAATTACTATTTCCCTATATTTGCTTCATTTAAAAAATAAATAGATAGATAAATAATGGCAGCCTGGCTAATGAAACTAATCAGTTTAATCGCTTTCTGTGCAGATGGGTGAAATCAGTTTCTTTCTTCTACCACCTTACCAGGTTAGGTTGGAAGTTCTTTAAAACTGAAATTGTGATAGCATGTTTATCAGGTAGATGAATATATAAAATGCATACCTGGCCTCTGGTGCCATACAGTGTGGCTTTGTTGACACTGACAAAAATGGACCAGTAAGTCACCGTCAGTGATAGCAGCAGTGGAAGCTGGAGTGTAGAGAAGAGGGTACAGCCATTTTAACCTCCAGGCTATCTAACCCTACATTCACGGTTAGTGGTAAAAACACTGCAGTCCTGTCTACACTACAACTTCCAGTGTTGTTACAACTGGTGGTGAATTAGGGGAGCTGTTTTGGCAAGTGTCACAGCCTGCTGGAACAAAGCTTGCTCTCTAGCATCTGAGAAATCATTTGTATGAATGGCAAGAACAGAGCGTCCAATCCTGGAGACTTTAGTGTGTGAGTAATCCCAGTGACTTTCATGAACTACACCCATGAGTATGGGCTCCAGGATCAGGCCCATAATTTCCCACGCATATGAAGCTAGTTTGTATACGGCAATACAGGCTCAGCAGGACAAGACAGAACTGCAGAAGGAGGGGGAACTGAGAGAGTATCCAGTTCTCATAATCAATACGTTTTATACAGTAATTGTAATAAAGCAACAGCAACCACAACTAAACAATTTCTTTAATCCAGGAACTTCTAACTAGCAACCTGTGCTGTAAAATGGAGATTCAGTATTTTTGTCAGGGATCCCGGACTCTGGAACTAGCCCCCTCATTCGATCCAACAGAGCCTGGTTTTATTAACTGTCAGAGCACACAGCAGAATGTCTCTTTTCTCAGGCTTTTGGTGAATGAAGTAATACAGGACCATAGAGTGCTTTTGTAGAGGCTGCTATTAACTTGGAATTGTATTATTATGGGCAGTGCCATTATTATGTACTATGTATTTTTGTCCCCTGGGTAGGAGAAATATGCTTGCCACCATTTGCTGGGTAGCTCTGGCTGCTGTTTGCAGCATATATGCTCACTGACTGAAGCACTAGACATGCTCTCGAATGCCTAGACCACATTTGCCAGCCTCCATTAGCCTGAAGCATGAGTTTTGATAACTTTTATTTTAGCATTCTGAACTATAAACAATGTGATTGGTCATAAAATTATCCATCAAAATAATGCTATCCTCCGTCGGGAAAAGAACATTATTTTTTCTTGATATATATAAAATTAAGTCCTTAGGTCCTGGCTTAGAAAGACAAAAATAAACTATGTAGGTCTATGAGGGCTGCATTAAAATGGCAAATCAGACTTTGAAAGGGAAATTTAATTAAAATCTGTCTTGAAATGTTTTTTTCCACAACAATAGCAGCTTCTATAGGAGTGCTCAAAAGTTCTAGCGCAGATTCTGCAGCCCTTCATCACATTGGATAGTGCTCTGCTCCATGTAAAGTACCGTGGAAGTCAATGGGGCTACTACTGAAGTAAAGAGCTATTCTACAGGAGTAATGAAGGCAGAATCTGGCCCTCAAGTAGGTATAAAACAACTTTTTAAATGTACTCCAAACTTGATTTTGTATGACATTTTTAATGGGACTTGTGTTTTATTCTTAAAGGGACAGTGGAACTCTTGAGGTAGAACTACACAGGTCAGAGGAATGCAAACATCTGCAGCAGGCATGAAGCAGATTGTGATCCCATTATGCTAAGTAGTGCCTCGCTCCAGAAGCAGTGCCCCTGACTTCAATGGGACTTCATACAAGAAAAGACTCGACTCACTGTGATCAAGGGTAGTAGAATATGCTCCCCTTAAGTAAACACAGACCCTGTAATAAGAAATCACACACTGACTATTTACTTACCCGATTTCTGCCAGGCACTCCTGGGTAAATCCCATCTAAATGCAGAGCACCCAGGTTATAGGATGCATCTGGATTGCCCATTTCTTCAGCTTTTAACCAGTATTTTGCTGCTTTTATGTAGTCTCTTTTAAAATTATGGTAATACCATCCCAAACCATTCATTGCCTGATGTAATCCCTGCGGATAAAGAAAAAAAAAAAGTCCTCAGACCACTCAGGTTCAGCTGTGCTTTGTGACATCTTCTGATGCCAACTTGTTCTCTAGTGTCAGGAGTTCTAGAAAGTTAATCTTCGTAGCTCTTTGGAGTATGTTATCTAGACAGAGTTCTAACCAAGAGGTTTGTGACTGCTGGAACCCTTAGGGTCCCCTTATTTTTCCTCTGATTTTCTTCTCTAAGGCCCTGTGTTGAATGAACCTCCAATGATGGGGATTCAACAACCTCCTGTGGAAATCTGTTTAACTTTGGAAGCTTCACTACTTTCCAGAAAGTTTTTCCTAACCTAAATCTCCTTTGCTGCAGATTAAGCCCATTACTTCTTGTCCTACCTTCAGTGGACATGGAGAAGAACTGATCACCATCCTCTTCATAACAGCCCTCAACATATTTGAAGACTTATCAGGTCCCTATCATTCTTCTTTTCTCAAGACTAACCCAGACCGAGTTTTTTTCACCTTTCCTCATAGGTCAGGTTTTCTAAACCTTTATTGTTTTTATTGATCTCCTATGGACCTTTTCCAATGTGACCCCATCTTTCCTAAAGTGTGGTGCCCACAATTGGACACAGTACCCCAGCTGAGTACAATGACTTTCCATGTCTTACATATGACACCAGAATGATATTAGCCTTTTTTGCAGCTGCACCACATTGTTGACTCATATCACTGGTCTACAGTGAAGTCATCTTCTTCAGAGATAAAATGTGCTATTTATTATGTATTTTGATGTGCTGAATTCAAATATGACAATTAAAACAACTGATTGGCTACTGTTTCTAAGATATTTAAGTTTTTACATTTTATGTCTATGTATATTGTGTAGATAGTAGAGTTTTAATCATAAATTGTAAACCTAGGTCTTTTCATGTGTTTATGGTTGCTTTACATGATAATATTTCACCTGTCCTGTTTATGTAACACTTTAAAAATCCGCAAAAGGGTTATATAAATAAAATTGATTATGAAACAAAAGGCAAAAAAATATTATGTACATAGTTTAGTCCTACTCAGTGTCTACTCGGCACTTCTTGGCTTGTCTCTTGTATTCATTAAATGGAGCATTTCTTGTCACTGTCCAGCAATAGTCTGCAAGCATTGATGGGCTCCATTTGCTCTGATAGCATTTCTCCATTGTTGCAATGTCCTGGTGAAATCGCTCGCCGTGCTTGTTGCTCACTGCTCCGCAGTTTGGTGGGAAAAAATCTAGATGAGAGTGCAAAAAATGTATCTTTAGTGACATGTTGCAACCAAGGCTTTTGTATGCCTTGAGGAGGTTTTCCACCAACAACCTGTAGTTGTCTGCCTTGTTGTTTCCGAGAAAATTTATTGCCACTAACTGGAAGGCTTTCTATGCCGTCTTTTCCTTGCCACGCAGTGCATGGTCAAATGCATCATCTCGAAGAAGTTCACGAATCTGAGGACCAACAAAGACACCTTCCTTTATCTTAGCTTCACTTAACCTTGGAAATTTTCCACGGAGGTACTTGAAAGCTGCTTGTGTTTTGTCAAAGGCCTTGACAAAGTTCTTCATCAGACCCAGCTTGATGTGTAAGGGTGGTAACAAAATCTTCCTTGATTCAACAAGTGGTGGATGCTGAACACTTTTCCTCCCAGGCTCCAATGACTGTCAGAGTGGCCAATCTTTCTTGATGGAGTGGGAATCTCTTGCACGACTATCCCATTCGCAGAGAAAACAGCAGTACTTTGTGTATCCAGTCTGCAGACCAAGCAAGAGAGCAACAACCTTCAAATCACCACAAAACTGCCACTGATGTTGGTTATAGTTTATGCACCTCAAAAGTTGTTTCATGTTGTCATAGGTTTCCTTCATATGGACTGCATGACCAACTGGAATTGATGGCAAAACATTGCCATTATGCAGTAAAACAGCTTTAAGACTCGTCTTGGATGAATCAATTAACAGTCTCCACTCATCTGGATCGTGAACGATGTTGAGGGCTGCCATCACACCATCGATGTTGTTGCAGGCTACAAGATAACCTTCCATGAAGAATTCAGAGTAGCAGCCGTGTTAGTTTGTATCTGCAAAAAGAACAGGAGTACTTGTGGCACCTTAGAGACTAACAAATTTATTAGAGCATAAGCTTTCGTGGACTATAGCCCACTTCTTCGGATGCATATAGAGTGGAATGGGACAAGATCCTTTTGACGGTCATGGAACATGGAAACCCTAACATCACCTGCCAGGAGATTCCACTGCTGTAGTCTGGAGCCCAACAGCTCTGCCTTACTCTTGGGTAGTTCCAAATCCCTGACAAGGTCATTCAGTTCACCCTGTGTTATGAGGTGTGATTCAGAGGAGGAGGATGGGAGAAAATGTGGGTCCTGTGACATTGATGGTTCAGGACCAGAAGTTTCATCCTCTTCCTCTTCCTCATATGACTCAAGTGAGAATGATTCTGGTGCATCGGGAACTGGCAGTCCTTCTCCGTGGGGTACTGGGCATATAGCTGATGGAATGTTTGGATAATGCACAGTCCACTTTTTCTTCTTTGACACACCTTTCCCAACTGGAGGCACCATGCAGAAGTAACAATTGCTGGTATGATCTGTTGGCTCTCTCCAAATCATTGGCACTGCAAAAGGCATAGATTTTCTTTTTCTGTTCAACCACTGGCGAAGATTTGTTGCACAAGTGTTGCAGCATATGTGTGGGGCCCACCTCTTGTTCTGATCTCCAATTTTGCAGCCAAAATAAAGGTGATAGGCTTTCTTAACCATAGTGGTTATACTGCACTTTTGTGATGCAAAAGTCACTTCACCACAAACATAGCGGAAGTTATCTGCACTGTTCACACACATACAAGGCATCTCTGCTCACTTTGGCTAAACAGAAATGTGTCCCGTTGCAAAATCAAACACTGACAAATAAGAGAGCACAACACTGTATGATTTCTAGAGCTGATATAGGGCAATTTGTTCAGCAGAGTGATGTAAGCTTCGTTATGATTGCATCATCCATGACTTCTACGAATAACATGATGCAATTCAGATCATGTATGACGCAATACCAGCTTCAGATTGCATCATTCATTGTTTTGCCTAAAAAGCAAGTACTGTCCAAACCCATAGATTTATTCACAGATCCAGTCAAAGATGTATTTTAGTCATTTCTGGTTTAAATTGAGATCCCTTCCCTTTATAACTCACTTATCCTCCGCCATTCCCAAGTCAAGGGTCGTATATACTGACCCAATAGCATATCTTGAAAACTAGAGCCACTCAACAATTTTAAGCATCATTTTCGTTCTCAGTGACCCAGAATTAGTAAAGTTTGACTACATTTATTTCAGAAGCATTTTGGCTGTAGAGCAGTGTATTAAATTTGTGATCCACTATAATCCTGAGATCCTTTCCAGCAGTGCTACTATCTAGCTAGTTATTTCCCATTTTATAGTTGTCCATTTGATTTTTCCTTCCTAAGTGAAGGATTTTGCATTTCCCAACTTTGCATTTGTCTTTATTGAATTTCATCTTATTGATTTCAGACCAACTCTCTAATTTGTCCAGGTCATTTTGAATTCTAATTCTAATCCTCCGAAGTGCGTGCAACCCCTCCCAGCTTGGTGTCATCTGCAAATTTTATAAGCAAGTAAACAAAGTGTCCCAGTGCGCCACTTCATTATCCAAGGCATTAATGAAAATATTGAATAGTACCAGACCCAGGACAGACCACTATGGAGCCCCACTAAATATGTCCCCCCGTTAGATAGCAAACCATTGACAACTGCTCTTTGAGTATGGTCTTTCAAACAGTTGTGCACCCATTTTACAGTGATTTCATCTAGACACTTCCCTAGTTTGTGAATGCCATGTGGGACTGTGCCAAATGCCTTACTAAAATCAAGATATATCACATCTAATGCTTACTCACTAAGTCAGTAACCTTGTCAAAGAAGGAAATTAGGTTGATTTGGCATAATTTGTTCTTGACAAATCCATTCTGGCTATTCCTTAAAATCCTATTATCCTTCAGGCCCTTACAAATTAGTTGTTTAATAATTTGTTCCACTATCTTTTCAGATATCAAGGTTAGGCTGACTGGTCTATAATACCCTGGGTCCTTTTTGTTCCCCTTTTTAAAGATAGGTAGTATGTTTTCCCTTTTCCCGTCTTCTGGGACTTCACCCAGCATGATAATCAAGATAATTGATAATGATTCTGGAATTGCTTCAGCTAGTTCCTTAAGTACGCTAGGATGAATTTAATCAGGCCCTGCTGACTTGAATACATCTATGTATTCTTTAAACTGTTCTTTTGATATTTTGGCTTGCATTCCTTACATTTGCTCTGAAAATAAATGGGAGACAATTAACATGAAAACTTCAACATGCTGTTTTTCCAGAGTAGAGAGAGTCAGTCAGTGCCACACAGGTCAATTTTAGGAAACACCATGTATGCCTCTCACAGCACCTCAGGTTATGGCAGTGCTATACACTAACATTAAACCTCATCTTTGTCTCAGTAATTATGCATCAAGAGAAGCTCATTATCCTGTGACAATGTTCTATTTTGTCAACATTAACTCTGTCTCCTTGCATAGCCTGGTCAACTGCAAGCATACAAGCAGTTCAAATTACTGTGCTAATAAGCATGCTCTTCACCACTTCCTTTTGATGCATGTTTAATAAGGGCTATGCCAAAAACAGTAGAATATATAGGATGAGAACTATCTAAAGGACTCCAGGACAAGACAAGACATTTGTGTGTTATTCTAAACTTACATCTGAAACAATCTCTATGACAATTGGGGTCCAGACACCCCAAAGGGAAAACAGGGTTTGAACCCCACAGAATAAACAATTGAATCAACTGGCTATATACTATGTTGTTTTGTATTGATTAGGGCTGCCAATTAATCGCAGCTAACTCACGCGATTAACTCAAAAAAATTAATTGCGATTAATTGCACTGTTAAACTATAGCATACGCACTGAAATTTATTAAATATTGTTGATGTTTTTCTACATTTTCAAATACCCTATATACTTGATCATAAGCTGTTTTGTTTATAAGCTGACCCCCCCCCAAGATGGATAAGTAAAAATGGAACATTTTTATAACCCGTTCATAAGCCGACCCTATAATTCAGGGGTCAGCAAACTTTGGCTCCCGGGCCATCAGGATAAGCCGCTGGTGGGCCGAGATGGTTTGTTTATCTCGAGCATCCGCAGGCACGGAGGTAAACCTAAGTAAACAAAGTGTCCTAGTGCGCCAGCTACTTACCCTGACGGGCCAGGACAGCAACTGGTGGAGAAATGTTTTTTGCGGGGAGAAGCTGGGAGTCAGGGGAGTAACCCCTGTGACCACCCCCCACATGACCCCGCCTCTAGCCCGGGACCCCCACATTCTCCCCATCCCATCCCTTCCTACCATTATTGGGGAGGGCCAGGGGAGGATGTCTCTTACCTGGCTGGAGCTGCTCTGGCAGGCTGGGCAGCGTGGCCACAGCCTGCTCCGGCGGGCCAGACCGGGCGGTGTGGCTGCAGCATGGTCCAGCGGGCCAGACCGGGCGGCATGGGCGCAGCGTGCTCCGGCGGACCAGACGGCGCAGCCACAGCCTGCTCTGGGGGGTGGGAGGGCGAGCAGCACGGCTGCAGCCTGCCAGCCCTGGAGTTGCAGCTGCTTTGGAGGCTGGGGGGAGAGCAGCATGGCCAGAAGCAGAGAGACTCTGGCCCTGCCTTTTCCCTTCTGGCTGTGCTGCCTCTCCTTGCTCCCTCTGTTGGGGGGAGGGGCTGTGTCCCACTTCTCCCTCTCTATACCCGTTCATAAGCCAACCCCCTTCTCTGGTGCTTCCCTTTTTTACTAAAAATATTTGGCTTATGAATGAGTATATACGGTATATCGATTTCAGTTACAACTAAGAATACAAAGTGTACAGTGCTCACTTTATATTATTTTTGCTTACAAATATTTGCACTTAAAAATTATAAACAAAAGTAATATTTTTCCATTCACCTCATACAAGTACTGTAATGCAATCTCTTTATCTTGCAAGTGCAACTTCAAATGTAGTTTTTTTTGTTACATAACTGCACTCAAAAACAAAACAAGTAAAACTTTAGGGCCTACAAGTCGACTCAGTCCTGCTTCTCGTCCAGCCAGTCGCAAAGAGAAACAAGTTAGTTTACATTTACAGGAGATAATGCTGAGGTTGCGTCTTTATGGTTATTTTCTGTGTAACTTGTATGTGTTTGCTTTTTCTTATGGGCTAACACTATTTCATCTTTGACTCTGTGACTTCTCTATTGTTTATTTTTACCCTAATTTTTACTGTTGTGCAGTCTGGGTGGAGTGTGCAGCCCCCAGTGAACTGATAACTGTGGGCAGGTTTCATTCTTTCAGGGGTGATGAACCAGAAGGGAAATATCCGAGTATCTGGTAGCTAAGAACTCGGGGGATGGATTTAGGGAGACGTGGGACCAGAAAGGCTGTTGGGGTCACCCTGCACAGAGTATCTAGGAAGCCAGGGTGAGACCTTTATGCTTGTGGGCTGGCTCCTGGTGTTAGAGCTCTGAACCATAGCAGCATAACATTACAGCACCCACCGTCAGAAGGCAGGTGGTGACAGAACCCCTTCCTGGTCTGGGTGAGCCCCAAAATGTCACAATCACATTGTCAAATTTCTAGCTGCAGGAAGAGTTTTTCATTGTTGGTGCTTTCAAAGGGACTCTGGAGAAGGGTTCTTTTTCTTTTCAAATTTCAAGTCAGACCTGGAATCCTTACTCAAAATCCAAAAGCAGAGCAACTATTCATTAATTATCTAATTTCTTTAGTGAACATGTGCACTGAAATATATGTTTAAATAATAACATCCTTATTGTTGTTGAATTTGGTTATCTGCCATGTGCCAGTTGTCTGAAATTTGCTGCCAGAGCTGGCCCTCCAGAAAACCCAAGTTAGCAGGTATTGCACCATGCTGTGAAAGGCAATCTGTTTAGTCAGGCTTCTCTTGAATAGGCATTTGAACAGTGTTTTATAGGGCTGGTAGAAATGCTGCTTTGAGCTTCTTTTTTATCTGGCAGTGGCTGATAATTAATTTGGAGATTGTCCATTTGATGTCAATAGTTAGCAGTGGACTATTAGTGGTTTGAATAGTTATGGTTTTCAAGATCTAAATTTACCAGAAGCCTGGGCAATATAAATAAGGACATAAATATATATGAAGATGTGGAAATCACTAGGGGCCAGATCATGGCTGCACAGGGCCATAAGAGGGAGGGAGATCCCTTTTCCCCCATTATGCCCCCATGTGAGTTCCCTGGTCCAGTCACAGAGGAGTATGTAACCTCTGCACACCCACTACTTCCCCCTGAGATGAGATGCATAAGGGCAGGGAGAGGGTGGAGTCTGTTCTCAGCTGCTCAGCACTCCAGCTAGTATAGTTGAGCTGGTGCAGGTGGTAATAATCTGCAGATGGTAAGAGACGGTAACAGCTTAGTACCCACCAGGTGTAATGGGTGTGAGGGAATGAATCCTGACTTTGAGTTACCATTCAGTCCCGGTGCAGCTACCCACCACCAATTACACAGAGCACATTGCAAAAGCACAGTCTGGCTCTCAACCCTTCTTTATTCTTCTCCTTTATACTGTATTATTACAAAGTTTGTTGAGCTGATTTTTCAAAGGTGATGATCACCTCTATCTCCCATCAGCCTCAGTGAGATTAGTGGGCACACAACATCTCCAAACATCAGGCCAGGTGGGGATTTCTGTATGACAATTTAACACAAAACTCGGTCTAGAAGAACAAGCACAGGAATTGGAGGTAAGAACACCTGAGTTCTAATCCTGCATCTGCTACTAACTCATATAAGTCACTTGGAGCAAAATTCAGCTTTTGTGTATGCAGATGCAATTCCATTTACTTCCGTGGAGTTGCACCTGCTTACTCCAGAGCTCAATTAGATTTTGTGGGATTCAGTTTCTCCATTCAGGATAATAATGCTTTCCTAATTTATGATCAGGATGTTGGAAGGACTGATTAACATTCATACAGCATTATGGTGATGTAAAGTGCTACATAATAATTATTAATTATAATCATGTCCGTAATAACACTTCTTACTTATACAGCACAACAATAAATATTTACTATTGTGAATCTTTTACCTTGGATGCTGCTTTTTTCATCAGTTCTAAAGCAAGTCTTGTGTTCTTTTTCACACCATGACCCTAAATAACAAACATAATAAAATAAGTATATATAAGCAACCACTATTTTGAAATACATAATACATGCTAATGAACACTCGCAGCTAATAATTTGTAAAGCAAATTTAAAATTTTTGGATATTATAATTTGTATTTTTTAATCTTAACATGTTAAAATGGGGGCCGGGGGGTTGGGTGGGAAAGCTGTGGACTCTGAGATGCGCTGTCATGGGTCTTTTTTGCTGTGTAGACATGCCCTAAGAGTATTACCATGATCACGCAGTATGTCACTGCAGAAAATGCACAAAGTTCTCTAAATTCTAAAGTACCTACACCCAAAAGGAAACTACTCTACAAGTCTGAAATGAACTGACAATTGGAAGCATGTCTTACCTTGAATAAAACGATGGCATAATCATATATTAATATTGGATCTTCAGTTTCCAGTGCACCCTTTGAGTACCACTCTATTGCTGCTTCTGGATTTTTTGCCACCCCTTGCTGGCCCCAGAAGAGCATCTGTGCCAATCGTTGCTAAAAACAAAACACCACAACTATCATCATATTAAATCTTAAATTTAAACTGTAATTGGAGTTACAGGGATGGATTATTGTTACAGATTTACACTGGTGATAAATGTGTCAAGAAGGCAGTTAAGTGTGTTAAGCATTCTGAAAACAGGTTGCCTTATGTAATTTTCAGATTGGGCTTCCTATCAGTAATGTTTACAGATAATGGACTGAGTTCAGATCTGGCATATGTAGATGCAACTACCATGAGAGTCTCTGGATTGAATTCAGTGGTGAATAAATAGTGATATAAGTGCACTGGAAAATGTGTGCAGATGGCACAGTAGAGCAACTTGCATGGAGCTGGCATTCTGTAGTTGTACAAAACAAGTGTCAAATTCAATTCCCTTGGTGTGTAAGACAGTTATAGCAAGTAAAGCAATGAACATGTAAGAAGAAATCCCCTAATGTGTCCTTCTCTTAGCCTTATGGCATCTTTTTAGTTGTTTTCACACTCAGGTTGAAGCACTGGAAAAGTTTAAAGATCAGAGAAGAAATGAGTTTGAGGGAACAACATGACAGCACTACCAGCAATTTTATAGTTTGATCCAACCTGTATGTACAAGCAAAATGATGAAACGATGTGCTATGATATATAGACTATACCTGTGCGGCTGCATTTCCTCTTGTTGCTTCATATTTTAACCACATAAAGACATCCCCATTTTCTTTAGTTTGGGCTTTTAATAATTCATCATCCCTTAGCCTTATAGTTTCTACAAATGCCTGAAAAGAGGGTGAACAGAGAAAACATTAAACAGCACATTAATAAACCTGCCCACCTAAATGAAAACATTAGATGTTTCCTGATATCTTGAACAATTCCTTCTCTATTCTGGGCTTTCAAAGTTCTGATATTTTCTTCACTGGTCAATTTTATTAATCCTGAAACCATTTGCTCATTGTCATTTCCTTTCATTCACTCAGGCCCTCCTATTCTCTTACAAGCCTGTCTGACAGAATGGAACAAACAGAGACCCCGTCTACTCTAGATTTATTTTTCTAAAGCTCCCCATCATTGGTACTATTCAGTGCAGCTCCACTAGTGGTAGCAAAAGTAGCACTAGTATGGATAAAATGCCAGCGGCAGCTGGCACCTTAACCACCATGTTGTCTACACCAACGGTTCTCAACCAGGGTGGGACCCCCTGGGGGGGCTGCGAGCAGATTTCAGGGGGGTCTGCCAAAATAAACCAGAGAGCAGGGCCAGCATTAGACTCACTAGGGCCCAGGGCAGAAAGTTGAAGCCCAAGCTCCGCTTCCTGGACTGAAACCGAAGCCTGAGCAACTTAACTTTGCAGAGCTTCTGGTGGTGTGGGGCCCGGAGCAATTGCCCTGCTTGCTACCCCCTAATGCCGGCCCCGGCTTTTAATCTACTGCATATGCAGAAGAACAGTTATTGTGGCACAGGTGGGCCGTGGAATTTTTATAGTATGTTGGGGGGAGGGGGCGGGCTCAGAAGGAAAAAGGTTGAGAACCCCTGGTTTAGATCTGCAGTGAGCAGACTTAGATGACATGGTGGTGAAAGCACTGGCAGCTGGTCTCTGTTAAAGCTCCCACCTTTGGTAGTACTGGGGGTGGTAAAGATGGGATAGTTTGGAAGTAAAAGATAGTGTGGACAGCCGCAGACACACCAGGCATCAACTATTATTCACTGCCACGCCAATATGAGACCGTGGGGTGGGGAAGGGTGTGGATAAGAGGAGGAGAATTATCAAAGCAGAAGAGAAAGGAAAAGGAATGCTGAGGGAGAAAGCAAGAACGTGACTGGAGAAATTGCTTGGCATGGTTTTTTTTAAGAGAAAGCATATCTATGAAAACGGGTCTTATTTAAGATCTGGAACTTGCAACTTCCACACTCCATCATGTAATGGAACAGCTGGGAGAAACCTACACCAAGCAGAGCTTTCTATAGCCTGGAAATGGTGAAAATCCAGAGACCCCGTGAAGTCCAACAAAGTGAGATATTGCTATTGCCAATATAATTAATGTAGGAGGCACTCAGATACGACCGCGATAGGTGACAGCACAAAACCGTAAAGCATAGTCTACACTAAAAGGTTTACTGGTGTAGCTATATGGACAAAACTCTCCTTGTATAGACCCAGTTTATACTGGCAAATAAGTGCTTTTACTGATATAGCTTATACCAGTTTCCTGAGCAAAATAAGCTATACCGCCAAAAGCATTCCTTTGCCAATATAACTGCACCTACCCTATATTTTTTGCCAGTATAGTTATGTTGCAATAAATAAATACATAAAATCACACCTTAACTGACATTAGTATGCTTGCATAAGTTTCTAATGTGGACTTGGCCTATGATAAGTAATTAAAAATCAATGTGCAGTCTGTATGTTTTGATTTTGCAATGTTCAAAATCCCTCTGTTATCCTTCCTTTTGTTATCAAGCTCAATCCTAAACAGACAATGTTATCCAAGTGTTTTTTCAGGCCAAGATCCTAGCATTCATTTAGGGTTGTTAAATATTTTTTCAATGAAAACTATATTGTTTCCTATTCACAAGCCAGTTCTGAAATAATTTTACTTGGGTTTTCATATAGATATTAAACACAACTAAATATTTTACATTTGATTATGGAAAAGACATAGATACGGAGAGTACAGGTGGCCTTTTTCCTGAATTTAATAAAGTCTGGGTATTAAAGAACAAAAAGAAGAACAGATACTTAACAGTCCTTAATATATATTAATATGATCTAGTGAACTAAGCATGAGACTAGGAACCAGGTACACCAGACTTCTTTCCCAGCTCTGACACTGACTTTGTAGGGTCGCAGTCAAAACACTTAAACTCTCTATGACTTGGGGTAATGGGGTAATAATACTTACTGTTTCATGAGGTGTTGTGATTATTAGGTAAGGTAATGTTTGTAAAGTACTTTGAAGATACAAAGCTCTGTATATATAAGTATTAATGCATTATAAACTGCTATCATGGTAAATAAATTCAAATACACCTATAACTCTTTTACCTGATCTCCTTTTGTAGAATGTTGATCAAGAGATGTCTTTAGTGCAATATCGTTGTAATAAGCATATGATAACTCCAAGTCTAGTGGATAATTGTTAATGCCTTGGTAATGTTTATACCCAAGATTCATCACAGCAAGTCTCTCACTCCTCTGAGCACCAACCAAACTGTATAGCAGCCCCTGGGAAAAATCAACAAACATAAACAATTAATTGAACAGCTAACAAGTTTACCTACTATTAACCATTTTGGTGCTGTCTCACAGACTTTACAGAATGAGCAACGTGCATCTGTAGTGTTAGCGGATACACCAACTATATCAAGTGAAACACCTGAACAACAAAGTAGTTGGGATTTCTTTTATAAAGAAAGGTATTACAGAAACCCTATGACACTTCTATTGAACACACACCATGAGTATTACTGCCCATCATCTTGCTACCACTAGATAACCTTGCTGTTTAGTGCAGATGCTACTCCTGGGACAACCAAAAGGCATCAGCTCATAACTGGGGCACTAAGGGTGGGATTTTTGCAGGCTCTCAAAACTCTGCTCTCATTGAAGTCAATGGGAGTTTTACCATTGACTTCAGTAGAAGGAGATTTAGGCCATAATGGGGCACTTTTGAAGAATCTCACCGTAAGGGTCTGCCTGCACTAATGACCTGTGGCTGACAGAGGTTATCAGCAATAGGTTCCCCAGGCTGCACTTCAGCTGGTATTGAAAACAGCACTGCTAGTGCAAATCGGACACAACCATTCTCAGCACTCCACTAGCCTCAAGGGTGCTTTCTATAATGGTGCTGAAACCAGTTTTGTCCCATCTGCATTAGATATTTAAACTAGTTTCAACAATATTTGAAGGGGATCCAGGAAGAAACTTATTGTTAGCACTGGGCATATTTGTAATTTAGACAAGACCTAAGTCTCAGTTTCTCTTCCCTGAACAGGATGTGGTAAACTTTGCCTCAGATTAATAGAGCACCTTTTAACTCCCGCTCCTAATATACTGACTAGTTCAGTGACATTAGGCAGCCCCATCATTCTTTGAGAATTTTATATTATTGTACCATTTCATAGCTAAATGGCTATCAGCAAGTTCATTATAAAACAGCCTCCAGTTTCACACATATCTCTTTCTCCTTCTCAGATTCTCCTCTTTTATTTGACACGGTGAAATTACAAGGATAGTTCTGACCTTATGATTAATTTGAAAAATTTTGGAGTTCAGATGCTTTTCTGAAACTTTTGTGGAGTTTCCCGTCTCAGCCCAGTCTCAGTATCATGTCTTGCATAACAGACCACAGGATTTCTTCCCTTCTAGTCCTATACAACCTCGTTCCTCCAGGAGACCCCCCACTATGCCCTACCTCGTGCCAAGATTTCTTGAAAGGGAATCCCTATGACTTGCTTTCCCCATCAGCTCAAGGATATTTTCTTCACCACAGGTTTCGGGGGCCGGCTAACAGATCCACTTCCTCCAGGCTATATTTCTGGAGGCAGCAAGCTGGCCTGCACTCCCATCTAGAGTTAAATGTGGATGATAAGTGGACCCCCACCCTATCTCTTCAATGGCCTCCCAGGACTGTCCCTCTATCCCAGTTCACTTTGCCACCCTCTTTTAGGAGTGACTAATCAAAGCATTTCCCCATTTTGTAGCAGTGGGACAGAGAAGCTCCTCCATTAGGCTCCACTGCTTTTAGCCCCATAGTGTATCAGGGAATTCAGAAATATCTGTGGCCAGCTGCCCAGTAAAGGGGTAAGGTAGAGGGAGCCTATTGGCCATGCCATGAAAAGGAGACCAAATTTGAGATGGGGAAAGCTACCAAAATTTCTTTCCTGTATTTTTTCTTCAAATGGCCAAGTTTCACTCTGGCAACCTACTGTATAAATTGCTTTCGAAGGTAACTAATTTCATCTGAGATGATCAGACACATTGAATACATTACCTGCAAAGGGTCTACGGGCACAGCTAGTCCCGTTTCAAAAATAACTGCAAGGAAAAAGGAAGCTTTGTGGTATCCACAGCAGCTGGAATCCATCAGAAAAGGGATTGAGGAGCTCATGTAGTGTAGACCATCAGCCCTGGAAAGATTTTTTGCAACCTTCTCAAATATCCTCCGGCCAACTTCTAAAACTGTATTGTTTTGGTCTTCTGACACTAAAAATATACCACAGTATAGATGCACAATTGTTATATGTGAAAACAGTTTAAATCACAATGTCGATGGTGCAACTGTGTGATTTATTCTTATTGGAACAAATTTTGCTATCCTTACTCATGCTCAAAAATATTTTTCTCCTCAGGAGTACCACTGAAATCAAAGAAATTTCTAGAAGAGTAAGATACTACACAACATGAATAAGGATAAATCACAGCCTGGCCCAGTAGGAATAAGTTAGACAATTTCACAGTTTAAATAAATAGGACTTGTTGAAGAGTAAGGTATTAGTCAACAACTGAATAATGGAGGCTGAAGCTGGCCCATAGTAATTACCACTCCATAACCGAGCATTTAAACAAATTGCCCACATTTTGGCCTAGGACACTAAAACCCTGCATGTTTCTCTTTTTCCAGCTTTTACATTGTATCCATTCCTCATTTGCAATGTGATATAGGCAAATTACAAGTTAACCTTGACACTCCATCCTTAAGTTAAGTGATGTGAAAAAAACTTCTGCAACATGAGGTAAGGTCAAAATATGCCATCTTCTAAGGACACTACAGTAATTTCAGAAAGACAAAATAAAGGCATTATTACCATCAGATGGACTGAAATCCATCTCTCGCAGCAGACTGAACAAGCTGTGGTATTTCTCCCTTAGCTCTTTGCCCCAGATAAAGGTATCACACTGGGTCTTGGCCCCATATTTGTAGTTCAGCTCTGAATAATAGTTTTCACGGATACCTGAACAAAGTGAGAAATCAAGGAAATGATCTGACTTGTGAAATGGGCTGGTCTTTGGAGGAAGCTTATATTGAAAAGATGTCCCTACAGTGGATCAGAAAGTGGTATGTAGGATGGGAAGAGGAAAGAGACAGGAAACAGTGAAAAACTGATAATGTCAGTACAGCTCACTTTTAAAAAATATATATGATTTATTATAACTTCTTCCATATCTTGCAGGACATACAATAATGTTGTGCATACTAGAAGTCCAATATGTGTACTTGAGTGCTATAATAATTAATGTTATTAAAGATATAGCTAGACTTGTGTTACTTCACCATTATGAAACAGAATAGATGCTTTGATATGAATTTTGCCTCTCAGCTGCTTCACATCGATGTCATACTCAGGACAAATTTGTATAACCAGCCACAAGAAACTTACATAGATATAGAACAGAAGAGAGGGATTTGAGAGGCATATCATATTAGCCTGGAATCATTTTATTATTCTTTTTATTTGTCTTTCTTCTTATGGGAAAAAAATCAATAACTATATTGGAAGGAAGCCTTTCCAGTACTGAGCAACACAGTTTTACCTTCCAGCAAGCATGCTGAAAAAGACAAATTAATTTTCTTCTTATTAAGCATATGGTGAAATTTATATATTTTTGTTATTAAAATCCTCTTCTAATCACACTCTGTCGCTGATAAAAGCAAAGCAGGAGAAATCAAGAACAAGGCAGACTAATATTCAGATTCTGAAGTTCAGTACTTACAATCTTTTTGCACTGCTTGGCCTTGCTTTACAAGGTGTCCATACCCAGATACTATTTCTTGGATGTCTGCACATCTCTCATAGTAGAGTTCAATCTGTTCCATTATTTCTTTGTTATAAAGACGATTAGAAATCTAGACAAAGGCAAATGACCATTACACAGCAATGCTGGTAACTACAATAGCTGTGGTTATTTGCATTTTTCTAAAAAGAGATATCTTAGAGTCTGAGTTTAAGGTCAGAAAGCACCACCAGATCCATCTGATCTGACATCCTGTATATCACAGGCCACCACCAGCACCAGCCCACTAACCCCAGAAACTAAAATTAGACCAAAGTAGTACAGCCCACAGATTTTACAGACTTGATGACAAAATAAACCCTGGTTACTAACTTTTCCGTAACTGTTATTCTTCAAGATGTGTTGCACATGTCCATTCCAATGTAGGTGTGTGCTTGCTCCAAGCTCAGCCGCTGGAAAGTTTTCCCTCAGGGGTATCCATTGGGTCGGCTCTGGTGCCCCCTGGAGTCGCACCTCATAGCACTCGTATAAAGGGTCCCCTGCTGACCCGCAGCCCCCTCAGTTCCTTCTTGCTGGCCGACTGACAGAGAGGTAGGAGGGAGGGTCTTGGAATGGACATGTGCAACACATCTCAAAGAACAACAGTTACAGAAAGGTTAGTAACCATTTTTTCTTTGAGTGCTTGCACATGTCCATTCCAATGTAGGTAACTCCCAAGTAGTTGTGCAGGCGGAGGGTTCGGAGTTTATTGACATGCTGATTGCAACACCACTTGGCTTAATCCAGCATCATCTCTGGCCTGTTGGTTGATGGAGTAGTGAGACGCAAAAGTGTGAACTGATGACGATGTTGCCACTCTACAAATGTCCTTGTAGGATAGGAATTTGTGCTACGAATGCTGCCGAAGAGGCTTGGGTCCTTGTGGAATGTGCTGTCAGGGTAAGTGGGGCAGGGACCTTTGCCAGGTCATAGCATGTGTAGATGCAGGAAGTGATGCATGGTGAAATTATCTGGACTGCGACAGGAAGACCTTTCCTCCTCTCTGCAACAGCTATGAACAGTTGAGTAGTTTTCTGAAATGGCTTAGTCCTTTCTATGTGAAAGGCCAGTGCGTATCTGACATCTAGCGAGTGGAACCTCTGTTCTTCCCTGTTGGAAGGCAGTTTTGGATAAAAGACTGGCAGAAAGATATCACATGGATACTATGGAACTGTGAAACCTCTTTTGGAAGGAAAGCTGGATGAGGACGCAATTGGACCTTGTCCTTGAAGAATACAGTGTATGATGGTTCTCAAGTGAGGGCCCGGATCTCTGAGACTCTTCTGGTAGAAGTAATCGCCACTAGGAAGGTCACCTTCCAGGACAGGTAGAGCAGAAAGCATGTTGCCAGTGGCTCAAATGGGGGTCCTGTCAATTTGAGGTCCCAGGGAGGGATTGGTTGACATACCTGGGGGTATAATCTAACAAGGCCCTTAGGAAACCGATTACAGATGCTGTTTGAAAACATGGAATGGGCATTGGTGAAAAGCTAAGATTGTGGCCAAATGGACCCTAATAGATGAAACGGTTAGATCTTGTTGCTTCAGGTGTAGTAAGTAGTCCAGAATGAATGGTATTGCTGATTGCGTAGGCAAGACCCGATTGAGAACCTCTTCCACTTTGCCAGGTAAGTAGCTCTGGCGGACAGCTTCCCCTGCTCCCTAGTAGACCTCGTGGACCTGCCCTGAGCATGCTAGCTCTGTGGGGTTCAGCCATGGAGCTTCCAGGCTGTCAGATGAAGGGACTCGAGGTTCGGGTGATGCAGGCGGCTGTGGTCCTGGGAGATCAGGTCTGGATACAGAGGTAGAAGGATTGGTGTCTCCATCAAGAGTTCTAGGACTGTGGCGAACCAGTGCTGGCAGGGGCTATCAGGATGACTTGTGCTGTCCCTTCTGATCCTCAGCAAGACCTTGTGAATGGGAGGAAACGCGTAGAAGAGATGCCCCATCCAAGGAAGCAGGAAGGCATCTGCAAGAGATGTGAGGCTGTGACCCAGGAGGGAGCAGAATTAGAGACACTTCCTGTTGTGCCTTGTTGCAAACAGATCTATCTGGAGAGTTCCCCGTCTCTGGAAAATGGTGTTCACAACATCTAAATGAATGGACCATTCGTGATGGTTTGAAGAAGGATCTGCTGAGGTGATCTGTTAGCTCGTTCGGCAATCCCAGCAGATAGGAGGCCTTGTGGTGGATCAAGTGGGCTATGCAAAACTCCCACAAGTGAAGTGCTTCCTGGCACAAGTGAGAGAAGCACGCTCCTCCCTGCCTGTTGATATAAAACATCGCCGTTGTGTTGTCTGTGAGAACTGACACCTTCTTGCCTGCCACATGGGGCTGGAATGCCTGGCAAACATGCAAACTGCCCTGAGCTCCCTGATATTGATGTGCAGCAAGAGCTCTTCCGGAGACCAGAGGCCCTGAGCTCTGAGGGAACTCAAGCGAACACCCCAGCCCATTGCTATAGCATCTGTAATGAGAGACACTTATGGTTGGGGTCTTGAGAATGGGACTCCCACGTGCACCGCCAATGGGTCTAGCCACAAATTGAGGGAGGCGATCACCGACGAGGGAACTGTGATAACTGTGGCCAAATGGTGTTGGTTTGGCAAGTATATGGATGCCAGTCACACCTGGAGAGGTCTGAGTTGAAGTCTCGTATGCTGCACTACATAGGTGCATGAGGCCATGTGGCCCAGGAGCTTCAAGCAGTTCCTTGCTGTCGTGATGGGTGATCTCTGAGGCTCTCTATAAGCATCACTATTGCTGGGAACCATGCTTCTGGGAGGAAGGGTCCAGCTTGGACAGAGTCGAGGATTGCCCCAATAAACTCTGTCCTTTGAACTGGGGAGAAGGTAGACTTCTGTGTGTTTATCAGCAGACCTGAATCCTGGAATACTGACAGGATTAACTTTATATTGGACTCCACCTGGCTCTTGGTGTTAACTCTGACCAGCCAGTTGTCGAGGTAACTGAATCCCTTGCCTCCTTAGGAAGGCTGTGACTGCCATGCACTTTGTGAACATTTGAAGGGCCGCTGACAGGCCAAACGAGACAGCCGCAAATTGGTAGTGCATGTGGTTCTCGATGAACCTGAGGAACCTTCTGTGTTCCTGAAAAATCGAGATACAGAAGTAAGTGTCCTTCAAATTGAGGGTGGCATACCAGTTTCCTGGATCCAGGAAGGGAATGGTGGAAGCCAAGGAGACCATGTGGAACTTTTGCTTCTTCTTGTATCCGTTGAGCTTTTCCAGGTCCAGAATTGGTCTGAAACCATCGTTAGCTTTTGGGATTAGGACGTATCGGGAGTACAACCCTCGGCCCCTTAACTCTGGTGGAACCTCTTCCATGGTTCCCACACTTAGGAGCGACTGCACCTCTTGGGCTAGAAGATGCTCTTGAGACAGGTGCCTGAAGAGGCCCGGGGTGGTGGAGGAGAAGAAGTGAATTGAACGGTATATCCTACTGCTATCATGCTTAGCACCTAGTGGTTTGTTGTAATACGGGCCCACGCCTGATAGAAATGAAATACACAGTCCACAAATACTGGGGAGATTGGATCCAAGTTCTGTCCTGGTATGTTGTCTCCGAATATACTATCAAAAGGCCTGCGTGGACCCACTAGAGTGTCTGGGAGGGAGCAGGCATGAACACGGACGAGGACTGGGGAGAATGTCGTCTCCTAAAGCCCCTGCTCCTCTTCCTGTGAGAGTCCTGCAGGGCAGGTGATGGGAAGAATTGAGAGGCTGGTTGAGGCTTATTTATGTTTCCTCGTGGGTGCTAGTGTATAAAGACCTAGGGATTTCAGGGTGTCCTTGGAGTCTTTTAGGCTGTGCATCTTGGAGTCCATCTTCTTGGAAAAGAGCAATATGCCCTCAAAAGGAAGGTCTTGCAGAGTCTGTTGGACCTCATGTGGTAGGCCTGAGGATTGAAGGCATGAACTGCTGCACATCGCCACCACTGAGGCCATAGATTGGGCTGCAGAGTCAGCTGTATCCAAGGCTGCTTGAAGGGATGCCTCTGCCACTGATTTGTCTTCATCTACTAGAGCTGCAAACTCTCGTCGGGATTCCTGGGGTAACAACTCTTTAAATTTCAGCACAGAGTCCCAGGAATTAAAATCATATCTGCTCAGGAGTGGTTGCTGGTTCGCGATCCTGTCCTGAAGTCCACCTGTCAAATAGACTTTCTGCCGAAAAACTCTAATTTTTTGGCATCTTTGGCCTTGGGTGATGGTCCTTTTAGCCCCTGTTGCTCCCACTCATTGGCTGCTGACACAACCAAATAGCTTGGATGTGAATGTGTATATGAATTCATAACCCTTAGCTGGGAAAAAGTACTTCTTTTCAGTCTTCTTTGCCATTGGCTGAATGGACGCTGGGGTCTGCCACACTGCTTTGATGGGGTTCATAATGGCCTCATTAAGAGGCAGTATCACTCTTGATGGGCCCGTTAACATTAGAATATCTGCCAAAGCATGGGAGAACTCCCTGACCTCCTCTACCTGGATCCCCGGGTTTTGGGCCTCTCTCTTAAGGTGCTCCTAATGAGCCCTACAGTCATCCTGAGAGGGTGCTATATCTGCTCCCACCACTGCCTCATCGGAAGAGGAGGAAGAAGCCTGAAAAGGTAGGGGGCACTGTTCTTCACCTTCGGCACTGGATAGGTCTCCAAGTGCTGCTCTTGGTATTCGGCGTTGGCCTTGGTACTAGAGCCTGGATCCTGCTCTGAGTGGCGTGGTGATAGTGCTCTGGACTCAGATGCCACACAGTATGACCTTCTGGACTGGGGCCCCTGCATTGGTGGGAAAGCCCAGGGGTTCCAGAATGGCCATTGTGCTGGCATCTGCCACTGCTCCCGTGGCCACGCCATGGGTGGGATGCCCTGGCCCGGGTCCATAGGAGGATAGTGCCAACTGGAGTGATGGTGCCGGCTTCGGTGAGAGATTCTGCCTCCAAGTCCAACTCCAAAGACTCCTTTCCTGGAGACCAGGGAGGTACGGTGCTGATCGGTGCCAGTGACTAGTGCTAAGAGGGAGGAAATTGGTGTTGGGCCATCATGGTTTCCCTTTGAAAGGCACCTGAGACCTAGGTGCCACAGAGGTCCTTCCATTCGGTGCTGCTGCTGTCAGCTCCTGCGTAACCGGAGACGCTGGTACCAGCAGTGAGGGTAAGTCTCTTGCTGTGGCGAATACCTCTGGTATTGACTATACTGCCAAGGCACTGGAACTCTGGTGGCTTTCCTGCATTGGTGAGTCCATAACGGTACCCGCTCTGGGGCTGGAGTCAATGGCACCACACAGCTGACGTGGGTCACACTCTACTCTCCCTGCCCTGCCAACCTCGGGGTTGGGGATCAGACCTCTATCAGTCTTCTTCTGATAGAGGTCTGATAGAAGAATGGCAAACGGTGCCGAGGTTCTCTTGCAGGAGCACTTTTCTTCTGCCCTGGGGATGGTGGATGGTGGTGAGGCTCTTGGGATGCGGAAGGAGCATCTCTCCTTGGTACCGGTGATGAAGAACAGCAACCGGGGAGCTCCTTACTGAGGCTGAAGTGCTCGGTGCCAAGTCCAAGTGACCCAGCTCCAAGGGATGTTTTAGCGCTGCCTCCATTTCAGTCTGGTGTCTCTACCCTTTTTGGTGCGGGGCCTGAAGTCTTTACAGATCTTACAACGTTGCCGCATGTGAGCTTCCCCCAGGCACTTAAGGCAGGTGGAATGAGGATCACTCATAGGCATAGACTTGTGGCATAGGGCTTAAAGCTCAGAGACCAAGTTCCGATAACCTAACTATCTAATAACAGAAACAGATTGCAAGGACAAGGTAGTTCCAGCAACCGTCATAGGTGGTAAGAAGGAACTGAGGGGGCTGCAGGTTGGCAGGACCCTTTATATGGGGTATTATGAACGCATGACCCTAGGGGGCACCAGAGCCAACCCGACGGATACCACTGAGGAAAAATTTTCTGCCAGCTGTTCTCGGAGTGAGTATACCCCTACATTGGAATGGACATGTGCAAAAATAAAGGATTATTTTCAACAAAACTGTATCATGTTTGGATGCATTTGTTTTGAGTCAGATGACATGATGCAGACCATGCCAAGCAGTCAGTGTAGACCAGGACACAACGCGATGAGTTCTTGACCCCATTGAAACCAATGGGACATTTTCCATTAAGTTTAAGGGAGCCAGAATTTCATCCATTGTGTTCAATATCATGTCAGGTATAGCTAAATAGCACTCAGCATTTTTTAATATCTAGACCCTTATTTAGGCCCTTATATATGGGATAAGGAGCCTACTTTTAGTACCCCTTCATGAAAATCTATTAGCAAGTGTACACATTTTGTAGGCATCTAAAGTAACTAGATCTTAACAGAATCCATGATCACATACTGATATAACCCTCAAATTCAATAATGGTTGATGACAAGATTATCATTTGTTGTGGCTTTAGTAAATACACAGGATCTGATCTTGTGATCAGTCTGCACTCAGAACTCTCAGTGACATCAGTGGAACTTCCAAGGTGAAATGATGGAAGAACTGGGCCCCAGTAGTTAGACACATCCATACTGTGTGTCACTCTGTATGCATTTACCTGTTTTGTTTCCAGAATATTAAGACGGTAGTATTTCACAGGTCCAAAGAACCCTTCAATGCCAGGTGCATACCCACTGCCTCCAAGAACAAAGTATCCAGCCATGTCGTCATAATAGAAATCTTCCCTAAAACTAGAAAACAAGACACGTAAATGCTCTGAGTATTTGGAGGTATAATGAAGCAAACAAGAACCCTGTGTCTCATACTTTGGTAGACACTACCTTAAATTCATCCCAAACATCTATTTCTGTTCCTTATCCTTTTACTCTTACTCTCTCTTTGGAAGTGAAGGCAGTTAAACTGAATTAAAGCCACTTTAGTTCTGAATGAGCTTGTCTATACAGGAGTTTAATGTGGTTTAACTAATCCACTTTTAAATCACACTTGTAATTAATTCAGATTAATTTTCATGAGTGTCCCTGTGTAGAAAAACCCATAAAAAAGATTTAACAAACATTTTGTTTCACAAACATTTTAGAACCGCTGATTTTTTTAGTCTGTTGACATGATTTGCACATTTGAGGTGTCTTTCTTCCTTGTTTTTTGTGTCTATAAAACCCAGACAAAGATCTTAATTTTTTTATATATATTTACTATGAGTCCATTGTCACAGTGAATATCTACAAATGCATTTTACACAGTTCACATTTTGTAAACAAGAATGGAGAGGAAAAAGAGTAAACACCAAAGCTGACAATATAATGTATTTCTTTATTAAAGGAATCCTAAAACTCTTTGCACAAGAGAGGCAGTTGTACGCTAGAGGTAAAACGAATAATTTAACATGAGATTTTAAGAAGAGAAATGGTCCAATAGCTTAGAGTCAGGGATGGAGAAAGAGCACTAACTCAGTGGGACAGTACAAATACAGGAGCCACCCCCAACCGTGGACACTAGAGGCATGTTCTTCATGCCAATGAAGTTGATGGAAATTTTGTCATCAACTTAAGAGGAGCAAATCTGGACCCTCCGGGTGAAATCCTGGCTTCTTGAAGTCAATGTCAGTTTTGCCATTGATTTCGGTGTGGCCAAGATTTCACGTTAAGAGCCTGATTCAAAGCCCACTGAAGTAAATTTTAGTCTACTAGTTTCAGTGGTCTTTGAACAGACCCTATGAACTAGACTGCAATACCTTTACTTATGTTGAGTAGTAACTTACTTCTCAAATAGTCCCATTGACTTCAGAATGATTACTCATGATGTATTCAACATGTGTACAGGTAACGTAATCTAGCTCTATGATTGTTGTAGTGACACGAGTGGGTAAAGAATAGGGTCAGAAAGGCAGGATAGAAAGATTTGGAAAATCAATTTTGGAATTTCGGTTACATCCCTCTTCCCTGCCCTCCCCTCCCCACCCCTGCCCCACAACCAAACACTGACCACATTATTATGCAAAGGGAAATGTTTCACTTACTTAAAAGATTGATGCCGGTGCCTTTTCAGATTCTTCCCAACAATGGTTATTTCTATCTAAAAGAATGGAAAATATTAAATGTCAGTTGTGATCGACTAAAAATTGCAAGCTAACTGCCATAATATTACTTGATACACATTAGCTCTTAGTTTTGAAAATTGTCGTTTGCATCCTGCTGTATCTTTCGGTATGTTAAGAGGGGCACTGTCAAATAGCTTAATGGGATTTTCGAAAATAAGTAGTTGCTTTGGAAAATCCCACTAGGTGGCTATCTGCATCTTTAGGTGCCTAAATACTTTAAAAAATTGGCCTCTAATTTCTTGCTGACTCAGTTCCCCATCTATAAAATGGGGATAATAATCCCTACCTAATTCGTTAATGTTTTTGTGACACTACAGTGATGTGAGCCCTAGAAAAGCTAAGAAATAAATAGCTACTCAATAGGGATTGCATGTGTGGTGGGAGGGGAGGAGTGAGAGGAGGAGAGCAGTGTATAGAGTTTCTATTACTCTAAGATGATTTCTACACATACAAAAAAGCCATATTGTACTTCCTTGTGGTAAAATCTTGGGAAACATCACAAATTTTACTGTTTGGTGTTTCTTCCTGATATTACCTCAGTAGGATGGTAGGTGGAGCATGGCCTGTACACTCTGTAGCGAAAGAGGGCTCCTGCCAGAAACTGAGAGCTGTCCATCCATGCTGCTCTCCAATCTCCATTTCCCTAAGGGCCCTAAGGCTCCCTTAGGAATCTGGCCTGACTTCACAGGTATTGGGCAAGGTGCCACAAGGAACCCTGTCTTGGAGGGGACTGTGCCTTGTAGAGCAGCTGCTCCCAAACTTGTAGTGGGCCTGTCGAGAGACATCTGCATGGCTAGAACCATGTCACGCTGCTTCCATCCATCTTAGGTACTTAGCGGCCCCCCGATACTGTAATATCTGAGTGCTTCACATAATATGTATTTACTCTCCCAACACCCCTGTGAGACAGGTGCTTTATTACAGATGAGCAACTGAAGCACAGCAAGACTAAGCAACTTGACTCTGGCTGAGCAGGGAATAGAGCCTGAATCTTCTATATCCCAGGTTACCACTCTAAGCATTTGACCGTCCTCCCGTCTGGCTTTGTTCCTCCTGCCTCAGGAGGAGCTCTAATGAACCTTTTATGCTCCCTTCATATCAACCAACAGAGAAAAGCATGAGATTTTACTTCAAGTCTATGTGAACCAACTCTGCCCTAAGACTGCAGAATAATGTCTTGATTTAGCCATCCAAGTGACCAATAGGCAACCACCTTCAACAGGAAATGACTTATTCGCCTTATGTTAATATTGACAATAACATTCACTTCTGCACCTGCACTGGGCTTCAAGCCAGGTCCACACCTGCTTCCAGAAGTGGAGGCCTGAATTACACAGTGCAGTTTAAACAAGTTAAAAAAGCCATCTAAAATAATTCAGAAACAAATGTTTTTTTAATTTCCTATTTAAAAAAGTAGGTTGGAGTCAGAACACATGTTAAAATGAGGTAGTCATTTAAAAATAAATGTACATTGCTATCTGATTTTTTTGCAAGAAAATCAGGCTACTTTGTGGAACCCTGAGCTTTTCCTCCATTTATATATTTATATTATAGATGCCTGGAGTTAAGGTTGCACAAATGTTTTAATTTTAAAGTGTCATTTTCCGCTTTGTCCATTTTTTACCTTTGGATCTAAACTGGGCATTGTGGCTCCATTAATTCATTAATCCATGAATTAGTTGTTGTTTTTTAAACTTTGAGTGAAATCAATTCAGCCATTTTCAAGAATGAAGAGAATGAGAGGAAAAAAAGATTTGCACACTTAAGCAAAAGATGCAAACATTTTTAAAGAGCTCTAGTGCATTAGTGGTTCATGGTAGAGATTAGAAATAGGGCAGGGAGAATGACCCAGATGTGCCTTTTAGTGGTCTGGTGAAAACTGGTTGTGATTTGTTAAAATTATAGGGGTTTAAAATATGTGTTTTGTCTATGGGCAGTGGATTTTGTAATGTGCTCTCTTAACATTCTACTGGTTCTCTGTATGAAAGCAAAGCTTAGGAAATTGCATAGGAGGTGGAATATTTTTTCTTTAGGAGTGAAAGAAGCTGGGAGATGTGCTTCTGGGAAGGGTAGTTTTTAGATTACTGAGAGATGCAGGAGCTAGAGGAGGAGGAGGAAGTATACTTAATAGATGGGGAAAACTGAGCCACAGAAAATCAGTCCTTCATTGCATTGGAAAACATTCTCTTTTCTAGCAGCAGCAGAGCTATGCTAGAGCTAGCAATTACTAATGTGTGTGGATTTGTGATAGACATTGGCCTCGAAGTCAAAAGACCTAGTTTCAAATCTCAGGTCTCTCATTCTTTTGCTGTGTGAACATGTGCAAATCATATAACCTCTCTTTGCCCAGTCTGTAAAAGGGGATAATGGTCGCATAACCAAATATAAATAGCCCTCTGCAAACTCCAAACACTGTTACCCTCATCCTCAACTACAAGATGGCAGCTGCGACACCACACATACCTGTCCTCCATTAAAAGAGAGATCTAGTCGAAACCACTGTTTCAAAGGAAGGCTGAAGCTAGTTTTCACTGCGAGGTCTTCTCCTTTGACAAGGCGCATCTGTATATGAACATAACCTGACAAACACAGCAACAAATGAAAACAAAGAAAGAAGTAAAACCCACAAAAATATGAAAGCTAGGAACTGGCTTCCTAAATGTTGTTCACAATAACCCTGTCCTGTGAAGCAATACAATGATAACTTGACTGTACTACTTAGAATCACAGAAGTTAGATTCACAGAGTCAGAGATTTTAAGATCAGAATGGAGTATTATGATCATCTAGTCTGATGCCACCCGAGAAAGTCTGATCCCTGCATAACACAGGCCATAGAATTTCACCAAGTAAGCCTTGCATCAAGCCTGCTCTAGTTGAGCTATAGCATATTTTTAAACAAAAAATCCAGTCTTGACTTCAAAAGAAGTCAAAAGAATCCACCAGATCCTTAAGTAAATCGTCCTAATGGTTAATTACCCTCACTGTTAAAAAAATTTGCATTTTATTTCCAGTCTGAACTTGTCTAGCTTCAGCTTTGAGCCACTGGATCTTGTGATGCCTTTTTTCCAGTAAAAGAGTCCTCAACTTTCAGAAATCTTCTTCCATTGTAGGTACTTGTAGACAATGATCAAGTCACCCCACCACCTTCTTTTGGATAAGATAAATAGACTGAGCTTCTTACATCTCTCACTGTAAGGCAGAACATGAATCATTCTAGTACCTCTTTTCTGAGCCCTTTCCAATTTTTCAACATTCTTTTTGAAGTGTGGACACCAGAACGGGACACATATTTTAGTTCCAGTCTCATTAATTCCATATACAGAAGTAATACCATTTTCTTCCTCCTACTCCATATTCTCTTGTTTACCCATGCAAAGACTATGTTTGCTCTCTTAGTCACAGCATGATGCCAGCAGCTGTGGGAACGACCTATACTATTTAGTTCATCCTCCTGAGAGTGTGGGATTGTTCTTGAAAACAAAATCAGAAAAGAAAACTGACACTTTCTGTGAGAGCCCAGGCTGGATGCAAAGATTCCTATGGAAATACTGTGGCCAAATTTAATTCTTCTTAATCTTACTCTAATAATATATTGGATATTTTTTGTTTCCAAACACACAGGACCAAAATGGAGCATTCTGCAAGGCATGAGTTCAGTAAAATAGGTACGACAAAAATGTTTGTAAATGTTATTCTTTGTTACAGAGCAGGGATGATAACATTATTTCTCCTCTGAAGACCTTATACTATTATTACCTTCTTCATTTAGAAATACAGCAGGGGTACTATACATTTCTCCTGGGTCAATAAAGTAGAATATTCCACACAGATTCTTTTCGCAGTGATGGAGTAAATAAAGCCAAACTGAAATAGTGAACCTGCATGAGTAAAAAGAAACAAACAACCCACTCTGAGGATATAGACCATATCAATTTTTAAAGTCTACATATTTTTAAAGGCACGTTTTCCACTTTAATTTAGCAAAGCTCATTTACTCTTGTGATCTTCAAAACAGAACACAGAGCTGTTACAACTGCTTGGGACAAAACAAGCCATTTAGGAGTCTTGCTGCTGAGATCTCCTCTTGGATATGTAGGTTTGCATTGATGTAGCACTGAGAAGTCAGATACAGTGCTTGATTTTCCAAGCTATACAGTGATTAGAGAGGAGGAGCAACTCTTTAGGGCAAGATTGCGGCCAGCCCTTCTGCGGGTGCACAAGGGAAGGACACAATAGCCTGTCTTCTACTCTTGCACCCCTGTGTACAGACCAATTATGGTGTGGCTAGGGAGCATAGTCCCTTAGACCTCCCTTGGGTACCAGCTGTCTGAAAGGAGGGGTGGGTTGAGTCAGATGTCAAGGGAGAGCAAATCTTCACAACCTGGGGCCCAAAAGAAAGATGTATTCACCTGCCAAGCTAAGATTTGATAGTAGGGTGGATCTCTACAAATGGGGAAGGGTGAGCACACATTCCTATCAAACAATGCTGTGCATTGTGCTGTAGCTGCAAGCAGTGGGAATGCTCTGGGGGAAGTCCAGCTCAGAATTATTACAGGAATCCAACCTCTGGGTGACATGGACATGTGCAGCTATTGCAAGGTTGTCACAGGATTAGTAACAGTGCAGCCTGTACAAACCACATAACAGTGAAACTGTCTGTACAGGGCCAAATATGGTTCTCAATCATGTTGGTATAAACTGAAGTAACTCCACTGATTTCAGTGAAGTTACACAGTGGATATGCTAGGGCACTAAAAGCTGAATTTGGCTGATAGGCTGCAATTTTGAAAAGCAACTCTGCATTGGCCTAACTCTGCTCTCACTGGAGTCAATGGGAGTTTGATGATTTAATTCAATGCTGTGTGCTTTTGAAAACCCCACCTACATTAAAACTACATTTAATAGTATCTTCTGATAAATTATCTTCTTTTAATGATCTTTAAAAAGTGCTATCCCTCAGTTCCATATTTTTATGGGTTTAGAAAAATGCACATTTTAAATGTGTTTATTTTAAATACGTTAAGCTTGATCAACTCACTCCAATTTCCATTAGAAATTATATTTAATATACAATATTTTATGTCTTACTCAGACCTAAAATAGTGTGTGTTAACCTAATGACTAGTAACTATATGTTCTCTTCCTGGAAAAATGCATGGGAGGGGAGTAGTTACATAGTAAGATCGGTGCACTCTGATAGTTGGGAATGTCACATCATTCTGAGGAGTATATGTGAGAGGCAGAGTAGCTTATAAATTATGTGTACACTAATCCACAGGGAAAGACTGTGCTCGTTGTACATATCCTTCATGCCTATACACCACTCTGTGCATCCTTCATCCCTGGCAACACAGCTAACTCAACTGCTGCATTCCTATTGATTCTCTGATTGCAAATGTGTGCATGTGGCCCTTCTGATGGCTGTCACAAGGCACACAGTGTAGGACAATGCTGACTGAGTCAGCACCCCCTGTCACTGTAAATCTCACTCTAAAATATAATCCTCTGGCAGGGAAAAATGCTGTGGCCAGTAGATACTCCAGGATTCCTACTTCCCCTTGGTGCACAGTGCCTAGAGGCAGCTGCCCCATGCGATGGATGAATTTCTCCAGCCCTCTCTCACTATCTTATGCTCATCTGCTTCTCTGAAGGGGAACATATGTCCTTACGGAGATTTCTGCACTCAAAGAAATCCCCGATTAAGACTGAAAGCTTCAGATTGTTGAATCTGGTCTGTTTGCTCCCTTCTGCTCTAAGGTGTGGAGAGGAGCAAAAATTCACATGTAAATGGGACTGTGGAGAAAAAGCTGTGAGATAGCATGCTTCCTCTCCCACTCACTGTGTAGCTATCAGCACCTGGTTTGCCACCACAGTTTACAAGTGGTGTTCCATGTAAAAGAGGGGACATGGCCTGGTGGCAGGGAAAGGGAAATTCATAGAATCATAGAATATCAGAGTTGGAAGGGACCTCAAGAGGTCATCTAGTCCAACCCCCTGCTCAAAGCAGGACCAATTCCCAGCTAAATCATCCCAGCCAGGGCTTTGTCAAGCCGGGCCTTAAAAACCTCCAAGGAAGGAGACTCCACCACCTCCCTAGGTAACGCATTCCAGTGTTTCACCACCCTCCTAGTTGTTGTGAGGCGCAGGGGAGTTAATAGTGCATATTCCCATCCACAGATTCTCAGAGGGGGAAGTGGAATGCATCTGCAGTGGATGAGCCACTTATAGCATGGCACATGAGCCAGCCATGCTACCAGTTCTAAAGGGGCTAGAAAGTGCATCAAAATAGAGCTTCTACACATGGATGATTTAAGAGGCCTGTGTCTAGGGCCACTAATTCCCGCAGATCCTCAGGATCAGCAAGTTTGGCAGCCACACCTCCTTCCTTTGTACATGAGGGTGATATACAAATCTAGTGATCATTTTCCATTTCCATAACCATGTTGCACTGAGGGGAGGACAGGGAGCAACAGGAGCCCAGGGGAAGGGTAGGGATCCTCCTCTTTCCCCCTCAGATCCCTATGTGGTACCAAAGAGCAATGGAAGCCTGGGAAAGCTGCAGGAGGGGAGTTCTTCATGAAGTACGACTTCTCTGTATATCCTGGGAAGGAGTTTAGAAGCTGGGAGCCTTACTTCAGTGCTGCTGGAATGTTTAGAGGGAGTGGAGGATGGAAGAGGAGTGAGCCCAAGTTTATTTGGTGTTGCAAAGCTCAGTCCTGTCCTCTCTCCTCTGCTGAAAAAAACCCTTATAAACACCAGCAGGGTAGCTGCCCTATCACTTGCTTGAATTAGTGGAGAGTGTGCCTTTAACTTGTGATTTTCTGTACAAGGGTGGCTCTGAGGACAGATTTTAGCCATTAGGAATTAAATATACTCATCTTCCATGATTTGCATTTGCTTACTTTGGGTAATCGATCTGATGCTGCCTGATTGTCTCAAGCTCTCTGTTGTGAAATCTCTTGAACTTCTTCACAATTCCTGTCTTCTCTCCGCTTGATGCATATGGAAAACTGAGGATCTCGACAGCATCTGCCAAATGTAATCATTCTTAGTCTGCCAAGAAATGCCAATTCACATTGACACCCCACGTTCATACACTGTTAAATGTTTAAATGAAATATCTTGTAACATAGATCAAATGTTATGATCTAGTCAGCCCACAAATACACAACAAATCCCTAATGTTAGATCAACTGTCCTTTACGCAATACACTGCAGCCCAGGGAGAGGTTACTTATAGGAGGGAAAGAAGCATGGGGTCCATTCCTCATGGCTATTTTGAGGCTAGGATAAGGGGTAATGAGGGTACAAAATGTGACAAAAATTCCAGTTGTTAGACACAGATCTGCCCAATAGGATCCTGAGGAACTTCTGATGCATCCAAAGAAGTGGGCTGTAGCCCACGAAAGCTTATGCTCTAATAAATTTGTTAGTCTCTAAGGTGCCACAAGTACTCCTGTTCTTTTTGCGGATACAGACTAACACGGCTGCTACTCTGAATTCTGACAGATTGTAGGTTTCCCTAGACATACTGAGACCGGTGGGTTAACTAGATTTCTACAGAGATATCCTGCATCCCGCAAGCTGTACTTGTGGAACAATCATGGCTAAACCCAATCGTGAGATGTCGTCATGTTGCATCCCAGTATGATGGCATACTTATGCAATGCTACACTGGATCATAACATAAGACGGCTGTACCAAGGAACACACTAAAAAAGAAGCAACTCTCGGGTCCCACACCCTTTGAATACATTATAGTAAATGCTCAGTTATAGTGGAGACAAAATTTTGGATCACTATAATGGCCTCATAACAGTTATAGACTATAATGTAAGTAAGACCATTCTAAACTACATAGAGACAAATTCTACCCTTAGGTACGTGAGTGCACTCCCATTGATTTCACTGGCAGAAGTACCCATGTAATGGAGGGCAGAACTGGGCCATAAAGGCCTAAGATGGCAAAACCTGTTCAGTTTCGGTGATGATAGACTTTTTCCTGAGACAATGGATCACATTCTGTATTTACTTCTGTACCCACACACTGTCTTCAATAGGGGTGGATGGGTGTAAATGAAAGCACAATCTGACTCACCATATGTTTTAACTCATTTCTGTTCCTTTCTAGGAAATGTAGAGGGATGCTTCAGATTTTGTTTATAAATAAAGTGTAGCATAGCAAAGCTATAGTTGCAGATGAGAGGGACATTGCATTCTAAACCCTATTTTCAGTTGTTTTTGTATCATAAAATGTTTCCTTCTGGGCTGAAATTTCACATTCACACTCTTAGTCCAAAGGCTAGTCTTCTGTGTGGGGGGAGGAAGGGAGATCCATTTTAGGGCCTAATCCTATCATTCTTGTATCCAGTGAAGTAGGGTGCATCGATTTAAATCAAAGCTATTTAAATCACTGATTTTAAACATTTTGCTACCAAAAGTAAATCCCTCTGGCAAAATATTTTTGCTAATAACTATAAATATACACTTTTATAGAAACTTATACAATGTGCCATTTTGGTCCCATCTTAGTTCTCTAAAAAATTGTACCTACCAGTCTCATGCGGGCACTGAGGTATCCTGTTTGCCTGGAGCCTCCACATATGCTCAGAGCTCCACTTAAAACATACTTTGTGATCTTTGTATGGACGCTCACAAGGTGGAACTGTTTCCAACAAAGTATAATTCTTGGCAACTGCCTGTAGGTAGCTTTCATCCCACTTGGCATCATAGCTCCCAACAGGTTTGTGATTGATCCATGCATATAGTATCACAGTAGGCACTATTATAGAGTGTCTGATGAAATAATCATCTCTGTAAACCATGATGTTTGGAAATTTCAAATGTACTGTTTGAGTTCTACTTATATGAAGATGCTTCTCATTCTTCCACCTCTTCTTATACACTAACACACCAGTTCTGAACTCCGATGAAGCTACTGCTTCCAAAGTGACAGTGCAAGGCTTAGAACATAAATACTGAACTGAGACCTCAGAATCGTTAAGAACTCTTTTTTCTAAAATGTTTAAATGAATAAAATCTTCAGAAGCTATGCTTTGGTCAGACTGTGGGATAACAGGTGTCGTCAGGAGTGTCTCCTTTCCAAACGATGGCACAGAACTCTGGTGAAAAAAATCAAAATGTTATATCCACCTGCCCGAGTTAAACTTTATTATTAATATATTTACAGTGGTATGTTGCACGTGTTTCTTCTCATTTTAAAATGTAAAATGTAAGATACAGTATTAGACACCCAAAATGTAAAGACCCTTTCATAGGAACTAGCTATGGAATATTGAAGAGACATTGTTAGAATTTTTAGGCTAATATTTGACCAGTTTAAATACTTAGAATTACATACACAAACAAATATACATATAGATATATCCTGCAAACCTTCTCAGGTAAGATCCTATCCCAAGGAAATGACTTACTCTAGGAGGCACTAAGCACATTTTAGGATCAGACCATCAAAACTTCTATTGTAATTTATAGGATTTGGACCCTTGTTTTGTTTTTGTTTAGCTGTATTTTTGTCAGCTTTTTATTAATACAATTTTAAAAATAAATTTTCCTACTACAGAAACCTTTAAATTAGTCATCTGTAAAGTGGGGATAATACCTAATCCACTTCCCAATCACATTTTTGTTAAGATTAATTAACATTTGTAAAGTATCCAAAAGTGCATTACAAGAATGAAATACAGAATGGCAGTGCACTTACTAGTTGGAAAACACAGTAGTCATTATTTGCAGCAGTGTAGATGGAGGTGCTAAATGTGTCAGTCCCCCCGCCCCTCTGGTCAGACTGAACTGTTGCACAAAGTTTGCTCAGTCTGGAGGGGCAGTCAGTCAGCCTTTTCTATAGTCTGAGTCTCTATAATAGTCCTATTCTGGACTATGAAGGTCTTTGTTTCTGTACCTCTTGGGTGTACAGGTTTCCCCTTATAGTTGGCCAGGGCTAGCTGGTCTGGAAAACCCTTTTGGTACTTAAGTCTCCATTGAGGGATTGGTAGGCAAACCCACGCCAACCTACTCCACTGGTTTCCAGCTCAGGGCCCTTAAACCAGGCAGGGACAATTAATCCGCAACAATTCCTCCTGCTGTACCCAGAACTCCTTTCTACCTTTACTTGGCTTTGTGGGCTTCTTCAGCCCATAGTTACAGTCATCCCTTGTCTGGGGTGTTGTGCGTGGGCAGCTTGTCATCAATCTTCTGGCAGGACTTCCCTTCTCTAGCCTGCTAGCTCCTCTGGCAGTCTCCCTGCCCCTTTGCTTCATAACTCCTTTATTCTTCCAGCTACTGTGAGGCTGCCAGTCAGCACTGGCTGGAGGCTCTGCCAATATCCCTTGGTCAGATCTAAGATCATTATATAATATGTGCTTGTCCTAGATGTTCAATGAGGTTATCTACTCAAGACATTGGGTAGGCATCGAACAGCAATAGTAAAACAGAACAGTGTCCTGCTAATTTCATATGCTAACACTCCATAGGCTCAGGAAGACAACACTGCATTAGTTTACAGCTGATTTACATAGTTATTTTAATATCCATAAGGGCTACAGTCTTTTTATTAATTGGAGGGGAGTTAGATTCCACTGAATTTCATGGCATTGGTTCTATCACCATGCCAGATTTCAGGGGAAACTTCCCATTCACCAGTGATGAGTGAGGAAGTGGATTTTCAATCTATGAAACATCATTGATACCAGGCAACAAAAAGGAAAAAGGCTGAATAGGCATTATTATAAATCATTCCATTAGTATCAGGGATGATGAACGTGTCATGGGGGCTCTTATTATTGCTGGACCAAATTCAGCTTTGGAGAAACTCCACTGACCTCAATAAAATTGCATCTGCTTACACAAGATCTGAACATGGCCCATAGTTCTCTACTATACCATGCTGAATTTTAAGATATGTGCAAAAGCCCCAATATGAGAAATTCAGCACAAAGGGCCCAGTCCTGCTCCCATTCAGTATTAATAGCAAAACAATCCCCACTGACTTCAATTGGAAAGCAAAAGAGCAAATGCAGAGTCCTGAAATTATGCTGCTTTAAGTTGATTTGTATAGTGGGTGCCATTAAAAACTCATCATTTCCCACCACCCGGGTACCTGCAGTAATAATAGTATGCGCTTACATGTAAAAGAAGAGATACCACAGTACCACAATCCCTCTGGAAAGGAAAAGGTTGAGTTTTTAATGGCAACTACTATACAAAGTTTTCTAATGCATTAATGGTATGACTCATCACTTCTTAGATCAATAATTTACACTGAGAAATAATGAGTAACCCCTAATTTGGATAGAAGGAAATAAATATGTCTGGCCAAAATGAGGAGGATCCTCTTTAAAAGATTACATTTTTAAGATCAGTATTGCCACAGAGTTAATAATCAATGTGACATTTCCCACTTCATAATTTGTAACTCTTTTGTTGTCAGAGGCAAAGATGGTAATATAAAGCCTGACTTATGACTATGCAGCAGAGATAAACACAGCCCTTTCTGTACGGGTGGTGCAGGCAGCAAATATGTAATGTTCTGAAGAAAAATTTTGACACTAAAATAAGAAACCAGGAGGAGAAGTTTTTTCCCTTTTTTGTGTGTATAAAAAATAACTACAATAATTTTAAAATGATGCCAATAAGAGTTATGTATGTTGCTTACCTAAGGTCACAAGAATTTAGAAATCTGAGGCTAATTTTTTTTAAAAGCTATGGGCCAGACGTTCAGGTGCTCAAACCCACAATTGGGGCCAGATTTGGAAAGCTCCCATTTAGGCACTTACATAAAGGCAGATTTTCAAAAGCACTCAAGATACAGCAACTTCCAGAGTGATGCTGATGGTTTTCCAACATTGAGCTCTTTTGAAAATGTGGCCTTGATTGTGGGTGCTGAAAATCTTGTGAAAATCTTGCCCATGTAGTCTTCATTAAGTATAAATTACCAGATTAATGGCCCTGTGTCACGGAGTATTGGGGGACTCAGGGCCCTGCACCCCCGGCTTCCTGCGATCCACCATGACTCTCAGCCAGCCAGTAAAGCAGAAGGTTTATTTAGATGACAGGAATACAGTCCAAGACAGGTCTTGCAGGCACAGACAACAGGATACCCCTCAGTTAGGTCCATCTTGGGGTCCCCGGGCACCCTAGCCCCCCTGGGAGGTCAGAGCCCTGGCTGCTTCCCAGATATGTCCCTAGCCAGTTTCCACCACTCTGCCTTCAGCGACCCCTCCCACAGTCTTTGTTCAGTATCCCGGGGCCAAGGTGTCACCTGGCCTCCAACCCCTTTCTGGGTTCTCATGTTACACGCTCAGGTATTCTCCTTCGGGCAGTCTCCCATCCCCCAATGCAGACTATTCTAGCCACACTCCCCTGTCAGTATTCACAGACCACAGTAAGAACAGTCCCAGTTCGTCACACCCTGTTATCAACTCTTCAATTCTTACTCTCACACACTATCCTTAATCAAAATAAGAGAACAGGTTAAAGAAGATTCAGATAAGTTAGATGTACTCAAAGTCGGCAGGGCCTGATGAAATCCATCCTAGGGTACTTAAAGAACTAACTGAAGCAATCTCAGAACTGTTAGTAATTATCTTCAAGAACTCCTAGAGAATTAGGTGAAGTCCCAGAGGACTGGAGAAGGGCAAACATAGTACCTATCTTTAAAAAGGGGATCAAAGAGGACCTGGGGCATTATAGACCAGTCAGCCTGACTTTGATACTTGGAAAGATACTGGAACAAATTATTAAACAGTCACTTTATAAGCACCTAGAGAAACGGTTCTCAAACTGTGGGTCAGGACCCCAAATGGAGTCGCCAGGGCTGGCTTAGACTTGCTGGGGCCCAGGGCTGAAGCCTGAGCCCCACTCCTCAGAGCTGAAGTCAAGCCCAAGGGCTTCAGCCCTGGGCAGCAGGGCTCAAGTTGCAGGCCACCTAACCAGGGGCTGAGGCCCTTGAGATTCAGCTTTGACCCCCCCTGCCTGGAGCAGTGGGGCTCAGGCTTCCCCCCTCCCGCCCCCGGAGAAGTGGGGCTTGACCGGGCTCAGGCTTCGGTCTCCCCGTCCTGGGGTCGTGAAGTAATTTTTGTTGTTAGAAGGGGGTCGTGGTGCAATGAGGTTTGAGAATCCCTGACCTAGAGCATAAACAGGGTTATTAGCAATGGCCAACAGGGATTTGTCAAGAACAAATCATGTCAAACCAACCTAATTTCTGTCTTTGACAGGATCACTGGTCTAATAGATAAGGTGAAAGCAGTAGACATGATATATCTTGATCTTAGTCAGGCTTTTGACACAGTCGCACATGACATTCCCATAAGAAAACGAGTTATTGTGCTCTTGATCATATTACCATTAGGTGGGTGCACAACTGGTTGAAAGACTGTACTTAAAGAATAGTTATCAATGGTTTGCTGTCAAACAGGGGAGGCGTATCTAGTGGGGTTCCATAGAAGTTAAGTCCTGGGTCCAGTACTATTCAGTTTCATAAATGACTTGGCTAATAGAGTGGAGAGTATGCATATAAAATTTGTGGATGACACCGGGCTGGGAGAGGTACTTTGGAGGAAAAGATTAGAATTCAAAATGACCTTGACAAATTGTAGATTTGGTCTGTAATCAACAAGATGAAATTCAATAAAGACAAGTGCAAAGAAAGAAAAGTCAAATGCACAACTGAAAAATGGGGAATCTGGCTAGATAGTGGCAGAACTGAAAAGGATCTGAGGGTTATAGTGAATTTCAAACTGAAAATGAGTTAACAATATGAGGCAGATTGCACAAACACCTGTCACGGATGGTTTAGGTTTACTTGGTCCTGCCTCTGTGCAGGGGACTGGACTTGATGGCTTCTTGAGGTCCCTTCCAGCCTTATATTTCTATGATTCAAGTGAATATAGTCCTATAGAAAATAATGGGATTCTTCTTTTTAATAATGATTGTACCTGAGTAGGGGCTGCATGATTAGACCCTGTCAGTGGAAAACTAGAGGAATCTTTTTTTTTTTTTAAATCAATGTTAGAAAAAATTGGAGGAGTTGGTAGGGGAAGTCATCATCCCTGGGAATAGAAATAGGAATATGTTTTGATGAGGCTTGGCAGAAGGGTGGTGTATTGATGTGGGAGGGTGCAGTTGAGTAGGCACAGGATGAAAGGAGGAAGGGCTGTGTAAGGGGATAGATATGTATCTTGGGGAAGCAGAAAAAGAGGAAGAAAGGGGAGGATTATGAAGATGCAAGAGGTATGTGGTGGGGCAGAATAATGGAGAGATGTCAGGGTAGGGCCAGGATTTGTGTGTACTGGGCGGGGGAAAGAGGGAAATGGAATGGAGGGCATGTATTTGGGATATGGGTGTGGAAAATTTATTGGGAAAATGTTTTGGGTTGTACTGGAAGTGTGTTGGAGTGGATGGATGTACTGGAATGGAGGGCTGTACTGGAAGTGCGCTGGACGGAGGTGTGTATTGTGTGTGCACTAGGGTGGATGGAGAAGTGTGGAAGGGTGTATTAGCAACATACTGGGGTGAATGGAGGGTTATATAGGAATGGACAAGTGTAAAGGGAGTGTGTTATGGTGGATGGAAGGTGTATTGAGATGGAGGGATGTATTGGGAGTGTGCTGGGGTGGATGTAGGGGGGTCCTGGGTGCTGGGGTGAATGAAAAGCTGGGGTGTATGGCTGGGGTGTATTGGGATGGAGGGATGTATTGGGAGTGTGCTGAGGTGGACAGAGAGATGTGCTGGGATGGAGAGGCATATAGGCAGTGTGCTGGGGTAGATGGAGAGGCGAATAGGGAGTGTGCTGAGGTGGATGAACATAAGAACAGCCATATTGGGTCAGATCAAAGGTCCATCCAGCCCAGTATCCTGACAGTGGCCAATGCCAGGTGCCCCAGAGGGAGTGAACCTAACAGTTAATGATCAAGTGATCTCTCTCCTGCCATCCATCTCCACCCTCTGACAAACAGGCTAGCGACACCATTCCTTACCCATCCTGGCTAATAGCCATTAATGGACTTAACTTCCATGAATGTATCTAGTTCTCTTTTAAACCCTGTTATAGTCCTAGCCTTCACAACCTCCTCAGGCAAGGAGTTCCACAGGTTGACTGTGCACTGTGTGAAGAACAACTTCCTTTTATTTGTTTTAAACCTATTGCCCATTAATTTCATTTGGTGGCCCCTAGTTCTTATATTATGGGAACAAGTAAATAACTTTTCCTTATTCACTTTCTCCACACCACTCATGATTTTATATACTACGATCATATCCCCCCTTGGTCTCCTCTTTTCCAAGCTGAAAAGTCCTAGCCTCTTTAATGTCTCCTCATATGGGACCCGTTCCAAACCCCTAATTATTTTAGTTGCGCTTCTCTGAACCTTTTCTAATGCCAGTATATCTTCTTTGAGATGAGGGGACCACATCCGTATGCAGTATTCAAGATGTGGGCGTACCATGGGTTTATATAAGGTCAATAAAATATTCTCCATCTTATTCTCTATTCCTTTTTAAATGATTCCTAACATCCTGCTTGCTTTTTTGGCTGCCACTGCACACTGCGTGGATGTCTTCAGAGAACTATCCACGATGACTCCAAGATCTCTTTCCTGCTTAGTTGTAGTTAAATTAGCCCCCATCATATTGTATCTATAGTTGGGGTTATTTTTTCTAATGTGCATTACTTTACATTTATCCACATTACATTTCATTTGCCATTTTGTTGCCCAATCACTTAGTTTTGTGAGATCTTTTTGAAGTTCTTCATAGTCTGCTTTGGTCTTAACTATCTTGAGCAGTTTAGTATCATCTGCAAACTTTGCCACCTCACTGTTTACCCCTTTCTCCAGACCATTTATGAATAAATTGAATAGGATTGGTCTTAGGACTGACCCGCAGGGAACACCACTAATTACCCCTCTCCATCCTGAAAATTTACCATTTATCCCTACCCATTGTTCCCTGTCTTTTAACCAGTTCTCAATCCATGAAAGGAGACGGAGAGGCGTATAAGGAGTGTGCTGGGGTGGATGGAGAGGTGTATAGGGAGTATGCTGGGGTGGATGGAGAAGCGTATAGGGAGTATACTGGGGCGGACGGAGAGGCGTATAGGGAGTGTGCTGGGGTGGACGGAGAGGCGTGTAGGGAGTGGGCTGGGGCGGACGGAGAGGCGTGTAGGGAGTATGCTGGGCGGACGGAGAGGCGTGTAGGGAGTGGGCTGGGGTGGACGGAGAGGCGTGTAGGGAGTGGGCTGGGGTGGATGGAGAAGCGTATAGGGAGTGTGCTGGGGTGGACGGAGAGGCGTGTAGGGAGTGGGCTGGGGTGGATGGAGAAGCGTATAGGGAGTATACTGGGGTGGACGGAGAGGCGTGTAGGGAGTATGCTGGGCGGACGGAGAGGCATATAGGGAGTGCACTGGGGTGGACAGAGAGGCGTATAGGGAGTGTGCTGGGGTGGACGGAGAGGCGTGTAGGGAGTGGGCTGGGCGGACGGAGAGGCGTGTAGGGAGTGGGCTGGGGTGGACGGAGAGGCGTGTAGGGAGTGGGCTGGGGTGGACGGAGAGGCGTGTAGGGAGTGCGCTGGGGTGGACGGAGAGGCGTGTAGGGAGTGCGCTGGGGTGGACGGAGAGGCGTGTAGGGAGTGGGCTGGGGTGGACGGAGAGGCGTGTAGGGAGTGCGCTGGGGTGGACGGAGAGGCGTGTAGGGAGTGGGCTGGGGTGGACGGAGAGGCGTGTAGGGAGTATGCTGGGCGGACGGAGAGGCGTGTAGGGAGTATGCTGGGCGGACGGAGAGGCGTGTAGGGAGTGGGCTGGGGTGGACGGAGAGGCGTGTAGGGAGTGGGCTGGGGCGGACGGAGAGGCGTGTAGGGAGTGCGCTGGGGTGGACGGAGAGGCGTGTAGGGAGTATGCTGGGCGGACGGAGAGGCGTGTAGGGAGTGGGCTGGGGCGGACGGAGAGGCGTGTAGGGAGTGGGCTGGGGCGGACGGAGAGGCGTGTAGGGAGTGGGCTGGGGTGGACAGAGAGGCGTGTAGGGAGTGCGCTGGGGTGGACGGAGAGGCGTGTAGGGAGTATGCTGGGGTGGACGGAGAGGCGTGTAGGGAGTGGGCTGGGGTGGACGGAGAGGCGTGTAGGGAGTGGGCTGGGGCGGACGGAGAGGCGTGTAGGGAGTGGGCTGGGGTGGATGGAGAGGCGTGTAGGGAGTGGGCTGGGGTGGACGGAGAGGCGTGTAGGGAGTGCGCTGGGGTGGACGGAGAGGCGTGTAGGGAGTGGGCTGGGGCGGACGGAGAGGCGTGTAGGGAGTGTGCTGGGGTGGACGGAGAGGCGTGTAGGGAGTATGCTGGGCGGACGGAGAGGCGTGTAGGGAGTGGGCTGGGGCGGACGGAGAGGCGTGTAGGGAGTGGGCTGGGGCGGACGGAGAGGCGTGTAGGGAGTATGCTGGGCGGACGGAGAGGCGTGTAGGGAGTGGGCTGGGGCGGACGGAGAGGCGTGTAGGGAGTGGGCTGGGGCGGACGGAGAGGCGTGTAGGGAGTGCGCTGGGGCGGACGGAGAGGCGTGTAGGGAGTGCGCTGGGGCGGACGGAGAGGCGTGTAGGGAGTGGCCTGGGGCGGACGGAGAGGCGTGTAGGGAGTGGGCTGGGGCGGACGGAGAGGCATGTAGGGAGTGGGCTGGGGTGGACGGAGAGGCGTGTAGGGAGTGTGCTGGGGTGGACGGAGAGGCGTGTAGGGAGTATGCAGGGCGGACGGAGAGGCGTGTAGGGAGTGCGCTGGGGTGGACGGAGAGGCGTGTAGGGAGTGCGCTGGGGTGGACGGAGAGGCGTGTAGGGAGTGGGCTGGGGTGGACGGAGAGGCGTGTAGGGAGTATGCTGGGCGGACGGAGAGGCGTGTAGGGAGTGGGCTGGGGTGGACGGAGAGGTGTGTAGGGAGTGGGCTGGGGCGGACGGAGAGGCGTGTAGGGAGTGCGCTGGGGTGGACGGAGAGGCGTGTAGGGAATATGCTGGGCGGACGGAGAGGCGTGTAGGGAGTGGGCTGGGGTGGACGGAGAGGCGTGTAGGGAGTGGGCTGGGGTGGACGGAGAGGCGTATAGGGAGTGTGCTGGGGTGGACGGAGAGGCGTGTAGGGAGTATGCTGGGCGGACGGAGAGGCGTGTAGGGAGTATGCTGGGCGGACGGAGAGGCGTGTAGGGAGTGGGCTGGGGTGGACGGAGAGGCGTGTAGGGAGTGGGCTGGGGCGGACGGAGAGGCGTGTAGGGAGTGTGCTGGGGTGGACGGAGAGGTGTGTAGGGAGTATGCTGGGCGGACGGAGAGGCGTGTAGGGAGTGGGCTGGGGCGGACGGAGAGCCGTGTAGGGAGTGTGCTGGGGCGGACGGAGAGGCGTGTAGGGAGTATGCTGGGGTGGACGGAGAGGCGTGTAGGGAGTGGGCTGGGGTGGACGGAGAGGCGTGTAGGGAGTGGGCTGGGGCGGACGGAGAGGCGTGTAGGGAGTGGGCTGGGGTGGATGGAGAGGCGTGTAGGGAGTGGGCTGGGGTGGACGGAGAGGCGTGTAGGGAGTGCGCTGGGGTGGACGGAGAGGCGTGTAGGGAGTGGGCTGGGGCGGACGGAGAGGCGTGTAGGGAGTGTGCTGGGGTGGACGGAGAGGCGTGTAGGGAGTATGCTGGGCGGACGGAGAGGCGTGTAGGGAGTGGGCTGGGGCGGACGGAGAGGCGTGTAGGGAGTGGGCTGGGGCGGACGGAGAGGCGTGTAGGGAGTATGCTGGGCGGACGGAGAGGCGTGTAGGGAGTGGGCTGGGGCGGACGGAGAGGCGTGTAGGGAGTGGGCTGGGGCGGACGGAGAGGCGTGTAGGGAGTGCGCTGGGGCGGACGGAGAGGCGTGTAGGGAGTGCGCTGGGGCGGACGGAGAGGCGTGTAGGGAGTGGGCTGGGGCGGACGGAGAGGCGTGTAGGGAGTGGGCTGGGGCGGACGGAGAGGCATGTAGGGAGTGGGCTGGGGTGGACGGAGAGGCGTGTAGGGAGTGTGCTGGGGTGGACGGAGAGGCGTGTAGGGAGTCTGCTGGGCGGACGGAGAGGCGTGTAGGGAGTGCGCTGGGGTGGACGGAGAGGCGTGTAGGGAGTGCGCTGGGGTGGACGGAGAGGCGTGTAGGGAGTGGGCTGGGGTGGACGGAGAGGCGTGTAGGGAGTATGCTGGGCGGACGGAGAGGCGTGTAGGGAGTGGGCTGGGGTGGACGGAGAGGTGTGTAGGGAGTGGGCTGGGGCGGACGGAGAGGCGTGTAGGGAGTGCGCTGGGGTGGACGGAGAGGCGTGTAGGGAATATGCTGGGCGGACGGAGAGGCGTGTAGGGAGTGGGCTGGGGTGGACGGAGAGGCGTGTAGGGAGTGGGCTGGGGTGGACGGAGAGGCGTATAGGGAGTGTGCTGGGGTGGACGGAGAGGCGTGTAGGGAGTATGCTGGGCGGACGGAGAGGCGTGTAGGGAGTATGCTGGGCGGACGGAGAGGCGTGTAGGGAGTGGGCTGGGGTGGACGGAGAGGCGTGTAGGGAGTGGGCTGGGGCGGACGGAGAGGCATGTAGGGAGTGTGCTGGGGTGGACGGAGAGGTGTGTAGGGAGTATGCTGGGCGGACGGAGAGGCGTGTAGGGAGTGGGCTGGGGCGGACGGAGAGGCGTGTAGGGAGTGTGCTGGGGCGGACGGAGAGGCGTGTAGGGAGTGGGCTGGGGCGGACGGAGAGGCGTGTAGGGAGTGGGCTGGGGCGGACGGAGAGGCGTGTAGGGAGTGGGCTGGGGCGGACGGAGAGGCGTGTAGGGAGTGCGCTGGGGTGGACGGAGAGGCGTGTAGGGAGTGGGCTGGGGTGGACGGAGAGGCGTGTAGGGAGTGCGCTGGGATGGACGGAGAGGTGTGTAGGGAGTGTGCTGGGGTGGACGGAGAGGCGTGTAGGGAGTATGCTGGGCGGACGGAGAGGCGTGTAGGGAGTGGGCTGGGGTGGACGGAGAGGCGTGTAGGGAGTGCGCTGGGGTGGATGGAGAGGCGTGTAGGGAGTGCGCTGGGGTGGACGGAGAGGCGTGTAGGGAGTGGGCTGGGGTGGACGGAGAGGCGTGTAGGGAGTGCGCTGGGGTGGACGGAGAGGCGTGTAGGGAGTGGGCTGGGGTGGATGGAGAGGCGTGTAGGGAGTGGGCTGGGTGGACGGAGAGGCGTGTAGGGAGTGGGCTGGGGTGGACGGAGAGGCGTGTAGGGAGTGCGCTGGGGTGGACGGAGAGGCGTGTAGGGAGTGTGCTGGGGTGGACGGAGAGGCGTGTAGGGAGTATGCTGGGCGGACGGAGAGGCGTGTAGGGAGTGGGCTGGGGTGGACGGAGAGGCGTGTAGGGAGTGGGCTGGGGTGGACGGAGAGGCGTGTAGGGAGTGCGCTGGGGTGGATGGAGAGGCGTGTAGGGAGTGCGCTGGGGTGGACGGAGAGGCGTGTAGGGAGTGGGCTGGGGTGGACGGAGAGGCGTGTAGGGAGTGGGCTGGGGTGGATGGAGAGGCGTGTAGGGAGTGGGCTGGGTGGACGGAGAGGCGTGTAGGGAGTGGGCTGGGGTGGATGGAGAGGCGTATAGGGAGTATGCTGGGCGGACGGAGAGGCGTGTAGGGAGTATGCTGGGCGGACGGAGAGGCGTGTAGGGAGTGGGCTGGGGTGGACGGAGAGGCGTGTAGGGAGTGGGCTGGGGCGGACGGAGAGGCGTGTAGGGAGTGTGCTGGGGTGGACGGAGAGGTGTGTAGGGAGTATGCTGGGCGGACGGAGAGGCGTGTAGGGAGTGGGCTGGGGCGGACGGAGAGGCGTGTAGGGAGTGCGCTGGGGCGGACGGAGAGGCGTGTAGGGAGTGGGCTGGGGCGGACGGAGAGGCGTGTAGGGAGTGGGCTGGGGCGGACGGAGAGGCGTGTAGGGAGTGGGCTGGGGCGGACGGAGAGGCGTGTAGGGAGTGCGCTGGGGTGGACGGAGAGGCGTGTAGGGAGTGGGCTGGGGTGGACGGAGAGGCGTGTAGGGAGTGCGCTGGGATGGACGGAGAGGCGTGTAGGGAGTGTGCTGGGGTGGACGGAGAGGCGTGTAGGGAGTATGCTGGGCGGACGGAGAGGCGTGTAGGGAGTGGGCTGGGGTGGACGGAGAGGCGTGTAGGGAGTGCGCTGGGGTGGACGGAGAGGCGTGTAGGGAGTGCGCTGGGGTGGACGGAGAGGCGTGTAGGGAGTGGGCTGGGGTGGACGGAGAGGCGTGTAGGGAGTGCGCTGGGGTGGACGGAGAGGCGTGTAGGGAGTGGGCTGGGGTGGATGGAGAGGCGTGTAGGGAGTGGGCTGGGTGGACGGAGAGGCGTGTAGGGAGTGGGCTGGGGTGGACGGAGAGGCGTGTAGGGAGTGCGCTGGGGTGGACGGAGAGGCGTGTAGGGAGTGCGCTGGGATGGACGGAGAGGCGTGTAGGGAGTGTGCTGGGGTGGACGGAGAGGCGTGTAGGGAGTATGCTGGGCGGACGGAGAGGCGTGTAGGGAGTGGGCTGGGGTGGACGGAGAGGCGTGTAGGGAGTGCGCTGGGGTGGACGGAGAGGCGTGTAGGGAGTGCGCTGGGGTGGACGGAGAGGCGTGTAGGGAGTGGGCTGGGGTGGACGGAGAGGCGTGTAGGGAGTGCGCTGGGGTGGACGGAGAGGCGTGTAGGGAGTGGGCTGGGGTGGATGGAGAGGCGTGTAGGGAGTGGGCTGGGTGGACGGAGAGGCGTGTAGGGAGTGGGCTGGGGTGGACGGAGAGGCGTGTAGGGAGTGCGCTGGGGTGGACGGAGAGGCGTGTAGGGAGTGTGCTGGGGTGGACGGAGAGGCGTGTAGGGAGTATGCTGGGCGGACGGAGAGGCGTGTAGGGAGTATGCTGGGCGGACGGAGAGGCGTGTAGGGAGTGGGCTGGGGTGGACGGAGAGGCGTGTAGGGAGTGCGCTGGGGTGGACGGAGAGGCGTGTAGGGAGTGCGCTGGGGTGGACGGAGAGGCGTGTAGGGAGTGCGCTGGGGTGGACGGAGAGGCGTGTAGGGAGTGGGCTGGGGTGGACGGAGAGGCGTGTAGGGAGTGGGCTGGGGTGGATGGAGAGGCGTGTAGGGAGTGGGCTGGGTGGACGGAGAGGCGTGTAGGGAGTGGGCTGGGGTGGATGGAGAGGCGTATAGGGAGTGCGCTGGGGTGGATGGAGAGGCGTATAGGGAGTGCGCTGGGGGGGTACACCGAGGGGTGTGCTGGGAGGAACGGGGCATCCTGAAGAGCACAGCGGTGTCCCGCACAGCCTCCGGGGCTGGCAGCGGAGGATGTGCGTGCTGCGGGACAAAGGAGCTGGCAGCCCAGCCCAGGGCGCTCCCGGCCAGCCCCGCAGCGGGATGGCGGCCGGTGTCCGGGGAGTGGGGGGAGGCGGGCTCACCAGCAGCCAGAGCAGGAGGAGGCCCCCGTGGGGCACGGGACGGGGCTCCGCTGAGCACCACATGGTTCCGATGCGGCTCAGGCGCCAGCTGCTCCCATGGGCGTCGCGGATGCCGCTGGTGACGGCGTGCGGCGGGTCGGTGCCGAGAGCGGAACTTGCTGCGGCGGGTCGGTGCCCGGGGCAGGGCAGCCCGAGCGCGCGGCCGCCTGGGGAATCCGGCCACGGGGACTAGGTAGATCCTGCTTCCTGGAGCTCAGCCTCCGCGGCGGGAGGAGGAGCCGCTCGGGCGGGGCTGGAGCCTCCGCGAGCAGGTGCAGCAGGAAAGGACGCGCTGGGCTGGGGGGCCAGGCCCACGTGCTACCCCGGGACAGACACAGACAGACACCACCCCCCCCACTCTTTGCCCTTCCCCTTGGTATAACTTTTTGGGGGGGGCGGGGTGTTAGATCAAGGGAGACAATCCGCTGTTTTTGCTGCTCTCTAACGTTATTTATCTGAGTCTGCGGGTACTGCTGGGTCTCCCCACGCCTGCCTTAGACGCTGGCTTGTGTACAGTGTTCAGTGTGTGTATTGTTTATCCCTCTCTTATGCCACTCTTTGCGGGGGTGGGGAAGTCCGGAGGAGGGGAAAGATAACTGGAAATACACCTTTTAGTTTGGAGGTGGGCTGACAGAAGGGATCATACATTTACATTTACAACAAGAGTATCCAGCATTATAATACTTTGTGCTAACACATTATGGAAGAATGATAAACCCTCATGTTTCAGGGTTTAAACCAATTGCTAACTATTAGGGACCTGGATGACATGAGAACTAATGTCAAGTATCAGGGGGTAGCCGTGTTAGTCTGTATCTACAAAAACAACAAGGAGTCTGGTGGCACCTTAGTCTTTATGAGAACTAATGTGAGAGGCAGATTATTTCAAATCTGTTGCTGTCGGAATTCTTGCACCTCCTTCTGAAGCCTCCGGTGCTGGCCTCTGTCAGGCTGGGTCTACACTACCCGCCTGAATCGGCGGGTAGAAATCGACCTCTCGGGGATCGATTTATCGCGTCCCGTCGGGACGCGACAATCGATCCCCGAATCGACGCTCTTACTCCACCAGCGGAGGTGGGAGTAAGCGCCGTCGACGGGAAGCCGCAGAGGTCGATTTTGCCGCCGTCCTCACAGCGGGGTAAGTCGGCTGCGATACGTCGAATTCAGCTACGCTATTCGCGTAGCTGAATTTGCGTATCTTAAATCGACCCCCCCCGTAGTGTAGATGTAGCCTCAGATACTGGATTCGCTGGACCTGGGGTCTTGATCCCGTCTGGCAATTCCCATGTTACTATGTCAGCCTTCAGGTTTTCTGGATTTTATTCTTCTATAGACTTCTCATGTCAAGTCTGGCATATCATTTAACTTTGCTGTGCCCCAGGAACCCATCATCAAACTGGAATAAGTTGTAAGGCTTCATCAATTAATGCTAGTAAAGTGCTTTGAGAACATTTGTCACGTATCTATAGAAGTGCACATTTTATTAGTTATTAACCATAATCACAGAATCATAGAAATTACAATAAAAAAGACATTGCATGGGCTGAAGTCATTGGTACATTTTATTATGATTAATTATTATATATCTGCATTATGCTAGAGCATATAGTATGTTAGGCACACACATAGGAAGGCACAGTAGCTGCCATGAACAACTCATATAAAGCATATTATTGTTTTTACTTATGCTTTCAAACCTGAACTTGAACAAAACATATGGCAGGACAGTGTCAATTAAATTGCCATTGCCATGTTCTAATAATGGAGTTAAAATGATTGTTTAATATGTGTTTCTATCACATTGTAATTAAGAGCTGTATTAGATAATGGAGTTCAATGTCATCTGTCATTTAGGTAGACCAATAGAAATGCATGGCACTTTACAGGCTTGTGGGCTTCCTGCCCTAACCAAACTACAGTTTAAGGCCTTGGTCCTAATCAGTAGGTATGTGGAGCCCTTAATGCAAGACTGAAGGGACCTTAAGTAGTATGTAAGGCAATGTGTGGTTCCTCTACATTTTGTTGAATTTTAGCCTTAAAGGATATGGCCCCTATCCTGCACTCATCGAAGCAAATCCCCACTGGCTTCAATATTAGCAGGATTTGGCAAATACTGCTTCCCAACATCCGAAGTATTGCACTTGATCTTAACCAAAAGGCTACTACATACAAGTTCTGTCCTTGAAAACATTTGTATCTGGTTGGGAAGGACACAATGTATAGGATGACAACTATGCCTTCTTCGCATACCACAAATGCTTGTCTCTTTAAAAATTCAAAACTGAAAATTCAACTTATACCATTAGTTTGCTTTTTAATGATGCAAAACAAAAGCCTGAAAGGGTTTGTTTGTTTTTCCCCCCCTCAAAAAGGGGCATTGGGAGAGGAGGACTGCTTTTTACATAGAGCAGGGGTTCTCAAATTTCATTGCACCGCGGCCCCCTTCTGACAACAAAAATTACTTCACAACCCCAGGAGGGAGGACTGAAGCCTGAGCCAAAGCCTGATCCCCATTACCCTGAGCGGGAAGGCCAAAGCCGAAGCCCAAGGGCTTCAACCCCAGCAGGGAGCCTGTAACCTGAGCCCCGCTGCCCAGGGCTGAAGCCCTCAGACTTTGGCCCCGGGTGGTGAGGCTCGGGCTTTGGCTCTGGCCCCGGGCCCCAGCAAGTCTCAGCCAGCCCTGGCAACCCCATTAAAATGGGGTCGTGACCCACCTTGGGGTCCTGACCCACAGTTTGAGAACTGCTGCACTGGAGATTCAGATTGTGTCCAATGTGTTTATCCTGAAAGACTCTCTGGACAACAGGAGAAACTGTAGATGGATGATAGAGTTATCATGCAAGTGAAAGCTGATTAACTGACAGGGGCAGTGACTCTTATTCAGGCTGTTTAAATCTTTATTTTTGATAATACATTCAACTCTAACACCTAACAAAATACTTGGGGCAGAAAAAACTGTCTGTTAAATATTCAACATCCTCTCCCCTTCTATTAAAGACTGAAAAATCTCTTGGTCCACAATCTGGTATGCCCAAGGAGCCCTCCAGCAAAACCAGAAAAGATTGACCATGACAGCCTTAATTGATATTTATAATGTAAAAAACAAGCAGAACATAACCCTTTTTGAAATAAATCGTCCAGGCAGCAGAAGAAGAAGATGATTGATGATGCTTACAAGCAATTTCTTTCTCTTTGCAGGTTACAGTCAAAGCACCCAAGGAACTGGATTCTGCTAGAATCAATATCAGGCTGGTTATCTACTGAAAAAGATAGTTTGGCATCTTCGCTTAATGTAATAAAAACCTCACATACTTGTTTGTTTATTCTGCTGTGTTTGAAGTCACAGGTATTATTCTTTCTGCATGATGACTGGAGTTAGAATGTACTAGTAGCTTCCATTGGGTATATTATCATTCACTTCATGGGTTGCCAAGTGGTGTTAAACAGCTGTTCTATTCCACTCAGTAGGTGACCAGATTCATGTCCACATTTGTAATTCACTTTAGGATCAATCATGATGAAAAGCACAATGTAGATGTATTGTTATTAAACTATATACACCATTAAACTCCTGGGGGAATTCTGCACCAAAAAAATTAAAATTCTGTGTACAATATTTTAAAATGCTGCATATTTTATTTGTCATAATAATGCAATATAATCATGCTGGTTTCAATTATTTAGTTAATTTATTTAAACTACAATACAATGGATGGAGAATGGGAGTGGGGAGTGTTGGAGGAAATCCCCAACCCCCCTTGCCTAATAGTAATGTAGCTAGATTTGATCCTTTATTTCTAGTTATTAGTCAACAAATATATGCAGCCATATGCTCAGTGTTATATCATAGGTAAGGCTATGTTTTAGTCATGGGTATTTTTAGTAAAAGTCATGGCAGGTCACGGGCAGTAAACAAAAATTCACAGCCCATGACCTGTCCATGACTTGTATTATATACCTCTGCTAAATCTTGGGGGGAGGGGGATGGCCCGGGGGGTGCCATGGGTGCTCAGGGGGGCAGCCCAGGGGACGCCGCCCAGGGGACGCCATGGCTGCTGGCAAGGGGGCGGCCCGAGGGTGCGCAGCCAAGGACCACCGCTGGTGCTGGGGGGAAGCTGGCAGGCTCCCTACCTGGCTCCGTGCCTCCCTGGAAATGGCGACATCCCCCTCCTTCAGCTCCTTGGTGGAGGCGTGGCCAGGCAGCTCTGCACGCTGCCTCCGTCCCGAACGCTGGCTCCGCAGCTCCCATTGGCTGGGAGGAGAATGTTGTCACTTCCAGGGAGCCCCCAAGGTAAGCACCGCCCAGAGCCCTCACCCCATCCCATGCCTAAACCCCCTGCTCTCTCCCACACCCAAACTCCTGCTGTTGCGGAGGGGAGGGAGGCACAGTGGCCCGAGACTGTCCCAGCAGCGGCTGGTGTGACTTGCCCAGGGACTGCCTGAGCTGCTCAGGTGACCCCAGGGCCAGGCTCACCAACTGCTGCAGAAGTCACGGAATCCATGACCTCTGTGACAAACTCCCAGCCTTAATCAAAGGCAACTGAGGAACAAGAGAGGGCTGGGGAATCAAACTCATAATTTATATTGGCTACTGACCATCTCCAGAGTGGTCAGTGGCGAACAGTTCATGGAGCACATTTCGATAGGAAGCTTTTTCAGTCCAAAAATGTAGACCAGTTCTAGTCACTAAAGCACCATAAGCATTTATAAGGCCATACTGTCCTTTACACCACTCTGGCAATGTAAAGGAGCCTTAAAACTTTGACACCTGTTTTATACTCCTGGGGGAATTCACAAAGACAATAGAAACAATTTACTAAGAAGGCAGGCTGCTACATTATAAGAACATAAGAAAGGCCGTACCGGGTCAGACCAAAGGTCCATCTAGCACAGTATCCACAATGCCAGGTGCCTCAGAGGGAGTGAACCTAATAGGCAATGATCAAGTGATCTCTCTCCTGCCATCCATCTCCATCCTCTGACAGACAGAGGCTAGGGACACCATTCCTTACCCGTCCTGGCTAACAGCCATTAATAGACTTAACCACCATGAATTTATCCAGTTCTCTTTTAAACTCTGTTATAGTCCTAGCCTTCACAACCTTCTCAGGTAAGGAGTTCCACAAGTTGACTATGCGCTGCGTGAAGAAGAACTTCCTTTTATTTGTTTTAAACCTGCTGCCTATTAATTTCATTTGATGACCCCTAGTTCTTGTATTATGGGAATAAGTAAATAACTTTTCCTTATCCACTTTCTCCACATCACTCATGATTTTATATACCTCAATCATATCCCCCCTTAGTCTCCTCTTTTCCAAGCTGAAGAGTCCTAGCCTCTTTAATCTCTCCTCATATGGGACCCGTTCCAAACCCTTAATCATTTTAGTTGCCCTTTTCTGAACCTTTTCTAGTGCCAGTATATCTTTTTTGAGATGAGACGACCACATCTGTACGCAGTATTCGAGATGAGGACGTACCATCCATTTATATAAGGGCAATAATATATTCTGCTCTTCCTGAGGGGACAGAGCCTGCCCCATGCCTAACTCCTCAGAAACACTGCGAAGCTCTGCCCCTCCATGCCAAGTGTGCTGCAATAGTGAACAAGAGGGACAGAATGTCTCTCTCACATGGCTACCGCTCTTCCCCATGATTTATGTCTCTACCGGCTACTCCAGGTGCCTGAACCAACCTTCTTACGCTGCCAGGGAGAAGTGCATAACTGCTCTTGCAGCTTCCCTTTGCTTCCCCATAAGAAGTCATTTTTCTGCAGGGAAGCATAGAAATCTGCAGGGGACATGAATTCTGCACATGCGCAGCAACACAAAATTCCCCCAAGAGTATATTACAATGTGGCAGGATGGGATGTAACAAAGAGTTTTAAATCATAAGCTACTCCGTTAGTTGGAATGAGGGGACACTAAAAATGTGGAAAATGAAGAGTACTGAGATTATGGCTGATATAAATGTACCATCCATTTTATTTTACAGATGTAATAAATTATACAAAGGTGACACCTCTCCCCTCCCCCGCCTACAACGCAAACCCCTCAGGGCTCATTTGTGTACCGCTCTTTCCTATGTGCCTGTCCGCACAGCGAGGCTTTTGTACCAGGCCCACCATTCTTCCACGTGCTTGTCTAAAGCCCGGCACACTCCGCGCCCTCGGAGACTCGTGATCAGCCTGCTGCGCAACTTCCCGTGTCGCTGGGTGACCCCGCGCCTCCCGGGGAGCACTGAAGATGGTGGCAGGCCCCGCCCCCCGGAACTCGCAGCCCGGCTCTAGGACGCAGGACGGGGAGCTCTGGGCGAGCCGCGCTGTAACAGCGGGGAAGCGGGCGCCTCTGCGAGGGGCCCTGGCTTAGCTCGCGCCCAGGCCGGAGAACCCACGTGACCCAGGCGGCTTCCCGGGATCCCCTGCACTTGCCCCGGAAGCGGAAGTGTGCAAACTGGGAGGTGAGAGGGTTGGGAGCGCAGGTGCCGCTAGCGCGCAGGGGTTTCGCCTCGTCCTTTGCCGGCCATGGCGCGGATCTCGCGCACGCTGCTCATCTTCGGCGGGTTCGTGGCCGTGGTGGGGGCGGCGTTTTACCCCATCTACTTCCGGCCGCTGCTGCAGGTGGAGCAATACAGTGAGTACGGACCCCGCCCCGCTCGCCTCACGTGACGTGATCCCCGCTCTCCGCGCCCCTCTGCTGACCCTCCCCTGTACGCCCCCGCTTTCTGTGCATCGCTCTGGCGGCCCCTTCCTCCGGTCTGTGCCCTGAGCTGTTGAGCCCGTGGACGTTTCTCCTGTAGGGTGTCATGTGTCCATCCCGTGACCCCTGTCCTCCCGGGACCGTCACGGGCCCCAGTGAGCAACATCTCCTTCGGGCATGCCCTACCCAGCTCCCCTCCCTGGATACTCCCTAGGACTCATCCTCTCGCCCATCGCAACACCCTCTCTATGCCGTACAACAGGTGCTTCATTTACCCTTTGAGTTATCCCTCCCTGACTCTCCTGATCACGAGTTATTTCCCCCACGAACCCCTCCTGTGTTCCCCTCATCCTCTTGGCTGTCGCAGGGATTCAGATTTTCCTTGCTATTTTTAGCTAGCCTATAAATATATACATGTTGAAATCCTGACACAGCACCATTACTCCCTCCCAGAATAAACGTCCCTAACCTGACAACTGACACCTCCCTGCTGTCACCTGTTCTATATTTTCAGTAACCACTTAGCAAGAAACATCCAGGAGAGGCGTTCTCTTCTTCCAAATGAAGTACTTTGAAGAAAAGGTTTCATCGTGATGGTTTCCATGGGTTATTATTGTGGCTGCAGTCAGTTAGCTTGGCAGTCCATCTCTAATTTACCTACCGTCATGATGGATATAGGATGTTTTAGAACCACTAATCCTAGCATCACTGCCCCAAAGAATTCTGTCCATGCTGCATACTGAATGGTCTCTTGGAAATACTGTTCTTTAAGACATCTGACTTTAGCAGTAGCGTGGTGATTTTTCCCCCCCACCTTACTTTTACATTGTAAACTGTAGAGTGAGCATGGGTTTTGTATCCATAACACTTGCTAGTTTGCTTGCAAGAGCCTCCCATGGTGTCTGGAATACATTTTTTGTAAAAAAACTCACTTAACACAAGCTAATATTTTCACTATTCTTCCCTATTTCTCGTCTCTATCTCAGATAAAGATAACTTGTGGCAGATCAGGGAATAAATGCTCCTAATGTATGCTACCTGTTGTTTCACACCATATAAAACAACCAGTCTTTGCTATAGAAATATGTTTGAATAACCCCTTCTTTTATCATTTGCTTGCAGTATCCCATTGTTATAGAAAAGGGAGTTTAGGCAAACCTTTTACAGTGGAAAATAGTTTCGAGTTGTTTAATATGGTTCTATCACTCAAAATAGGCTTATTAATGATCCATTACACAGTATATATGTGCATGTGTGTATATGTACAATATAGAAGGAAGTATGGACTGATGGCCTGAGCACAGCTGGAATCCAGAAACTCTAGATTTTGAATCCTGGCTGTATTGCTGTGTTCCATTTTCTATTGTGAACAAAAATAAGGCAGGGGAAGACACAGGAACACTTGTTGTACCTCCAGTGCCTAAAACGCCTTTATTTTAAAAAAATGCCTAAACTTCAAGTTGATGGTTTCCCATTACTTAAATCTCTCACATCCATGCAGTTGTAATTACTTTTTCAAGTTCCCAAAATGTACTGTCCTCTCACAGAAACAACTACGGATATGGACCTATATCTAAAGAGTCTGAGTTTGATGTGACAGTGAATGGGGGAATCAAGAGAAGGGGAAAGGAAAGGTCAATGCCAATTACGTACAGTTATGCGTAGTGACTGTCCAGTTTGGCCAATGTACATAGCAGAGGGGCATTGCTGGCATATGATGGCATATATAACATTGGCGGACGTGCAGGTGAATGAGCTGGTGATGTTGTAGCTGATCTGGTTAGGTCCTGTGATCAGCTCACTACGCAAGAGGATAAATGGACACAAGTCAGATATAAGGAATGGCAATATACAAAAACCTGTAGGAGAACACTTCAACCTCCCTGGCCACACAATAGCAGATGTAAAGGTAGCCATCTTACAGCAAAAAAACTTCAGGACCAGACTCCAAAGAGAAACTGCTGAGCTCCAGTTCATTTGCAAATTTGACACCATCAGATCAGAATTAACCAAAGACTGTGAATGGCTATCCAACTACAGAAGCAGTTTCTCCTCCCTTGGTGTTCACACCTCAACTGCTAGCAGAGCACCTCACCCTCCCTGATTGAACTAACCTCGTTATCTCCATACTGATTTATACCTGCCTCTGGAGATTTCCATTACTTGCATCTGAAGAAGTGAGGTTCTTACCCACGAAAGCTTATGCTCCCAATACTTCTGTTAGTCTTAAAGGTGCCACAGGACCCTCTGTTGCTTTTTACAGATTCAGACTAACACGGCTACCCCTCTGATACTAATTGGTAAGCACCTACAGTCTGTTAGGGAAGCTCCACTTCCTCAAACTGAAGCTTTCCACAAAGATACAGTTTCTGTTCTATTTCCCATCAAAAACTGATCATTCTTCTCTATATCCTGTTCCTCCTTACAATGCAGTTTAAATATAAATTACACACAAAACAGTATGCTAAAAGAACATCATTAAGGTTACAAAGTCAAGCACTCAAAAGTTTGGAAATTCCAGAATTAAGGTTGCCTGTGCAATCTTAATTCACTCCCCCTTGTCAATAGACTGTATCAAAATGTATATCTCCCAGCTCCTCATCTGATTCTAGTGACATTTCCCTCCCCTCTCCCCCCACAGCTCCCAGCCTGCTCCTTCCATAGGTCTGTCTCATTAGTTCCAATTTCTAGTCTCTTTGGCCAACAAGGGCCAATCTCCTCCTCCAACTCTGTCACAGTTTCTCTCCCTCCCTCCTGGGGAGGGAGGAAGCCTGAGGCAGACTCCTGGAAGGGAACTTTTCAACTCAAATGGTTAAAGTTAAAAGCTATTGCAAACAGATTCTTCTGTTGGGAAGTGTCAGGGAAACTTAATGATGTTTAGTGCTATCAGCCCTGTCTATAAGAAGATGCATTATTATAATATCATATTACAATAGCACTCAAAATGTGCTAACCACACTCCCATTTTGTAAAAACGGCCATACTGGGTCAGACCAATGTTCCATCTAGCCCAGTATCTTGTTTTTCCAACAGTGATCGGTGCCAGATGCTTCAGAGGGAATGAACAGAACAGGGCAATTATCAAGTTATCCATCCCATTGTCCAGTCCCAGATCCTGGCATTTGGATGTTTAGAGACATTCGGAGTATGGGGTTGTGTCCAGATCATCTTGGCTAACAGCCATCAGTGGACCTATCCTTCATGAGAATCAGATTGCTTTTTGAACCCAGTTATACTTTTGGCCTTCACAAGATCCCATGGCAGTGAGTTCCACAGGTTGACTGTGTGCTGTGTGAAGAAGTACTTCCTTTTTGTTTTAAACTCGTCCGCCTATTAATTTCAGTGGGTGACCCTTGGTTCTTGTGTTATGTGAAGGGATAAATAACACTTCCATATTCATTTTCTCCACACCATTCATGATTTTATAGATCTCTATCATATTCTCCCTTTAGTAGTCTCTTTTCTAAGGTGAACAGTTCCAGTCTTTTTTTTTAATTTCACCTCATATGGAAGTTGTTCCATATACCTAATCATTTTTGTTGCCCTTTTCTGTACCATTTACAATTCTAACATCTTTTGTGAGATGGGGCGACCAGATCTGCAGGCAGTATTCAAGGTGTGGGTGTACCATGTATTTATATGGTGGCATGATATTTTCTGTTTTATTATCTATCCCTTTTCTGACGGTGTCTAACATTCTATTAGCTTTTTTGTCTGCCGCTGCACATTGAACAGATGTTTTCAGAAAACTATCCACAATTACTCCAAGATCACCCTCTTGAGTGATAACTAATTTAGATCCCATCATTTTGTATGTATAGTTTTTCCAATGTGCATTATTTTGCACTTATCAGTGTTGGATTTTATCTGCCATTAAGGTGTTGTGTACCCTAAAATCACCTTTTGGCAATAGCTGACACTATATTATAGAAACACAGGTACTCCTTCCTTTCACATTATCTCTTTTTGGTCTGGTTATATATCCAAAAATTGTCTTGCTGTTTATTGGTGTAAGATGCAAGCTTTCATCCTGTGTGATTATTATATTTTTGCTGAGCAGACTGCTGTTCACCAGCATATCAGACTATCCCATGCAGATTTTTTTTTTTTTTGCTGGCTTTCTGATTCATAGCATTTTGTTAGCTATGGTGTTTCTTTTCTGTGTGATTTTACTGTTTGTTGTGTTTACCAGGGAAGGACCAGGCAACAAATCGATCTGGTATTGTTCAAGAGGATGTTCAGCCTCCAGGTATATCCAGTTTGTATTTCTGTGTTTATGCATTTAATAAAACACTCATAGAATACTATAATTTCAGCATTTAAATAGACTTTAAAAGCAAGTATGTTAAATGAAATACTCTGCCCATTTACTTACTCAGTGTTCTTTTTAAAAAAAAAAAAAAATAAAGCTTGTAATATGTGACTTAGTGCTAAACAGTTTTCTGTCTGTGACGGGATCCCAGAGGTGCAGCCTGGGACTGTGGGACCGCTGTGCTCCCTTAACTTTCCAGCCTGGGCTGTCTCTCACAATGCTTTGCTAGTTACAAGCAGCAAACCCCTCCTGGGGCTGTTATCACTCAGAACAACCATAAGTGGAGCCTCACACCCAGCTAGTTTGCATGAATTCTCCCAGAGTCACTCATGAATCATACAGAGAAAGGCACGAGCCAAATCTCCCCAGGTCCCAGCCTTGTACCTCAGGAATATACCATCTTGCACTGCTCAAGACGAGCAGTGCAAGTTTATTAATTGGTTCACCACTTAATCAATGGAAGGTGGATATACACCAGCCTTTGTGAACCTGAGCAGATTTACCAAACACTTCAGGCAAACTCACTTATAAAGATAAACTGTAAAACGAGTTTATTGATTACAGAAAGTCAGAGTGGTTACCAAAATAAAATAAAATATAAGCACGCAGCCTAAACTCTCAACCCTATTAGACTGGACAACATCTAGATTAAACAGTTTTTTCTCACCTCACTGGATATTGCAGATCATAGTTCGCAGGTTTCACCCTTGAAATCTGGGCCAGTCTCCTCTGTTGGAGTCTTCAGTCTTCTGAGTGTCCTTGTTGCTTGCAACGTAGGTTGGGGGAGGAGCAAAGGCAAAGCATTGGGCCCCTGTGTTCTGTTTTATACTCTTATGTTCTCCAAACACATGGATGGACTAAGTCAAGGCATGTCTGGTGGACATTGCTGAGTCACCACTAGGTAAGGTTGAGCAATTCCCCTGGTGAGGCCTTGTGCAAGTAAGTCATTGAATTGTAACCTGTTGATGATTGTTTGACATCCGCCCAGGCCTTGGTTAGCTCCCTTGTCCTTGTCTGTGGGGATCTAATATCTGGGCAATTCCCCAACTCACAGCATATCTTAGTGACAACCATACAACACAATTTCATAACTTCATATGCATTAATGATATACATATTTGGATAGGTTATGGATCTGCTGAAAGCCATTGTTCTTTCCCCTGATACCTCACATGGCATGCTTTATATGCAATATCACAATTATATACAAATAATGAATATGGGGGTTACAGGGCGCTCACCTGGGGTGTAGAGTGTCACATTGTCGTGGCACAGAAATTTCACCAATTTAACTAACTTGGTCTTGAAATTAATTTAGTTAAATTGGTGCAACCCCTTTGTGTGGACTTATGTCACTTTTAAACCAGTTTCAGAGCATCTATGCAGAGGGGTTGTACAGATTAAACTATAGATTTCTAAACCAATTACAATTGATGCAGCTTCTATGTGTAGTCTGGGCTTTACTGTAAAAATATACATTTGCACTCCCCATTGCTGAATAGAAGCTCTAACCAAGAAACTATGTAGAATCCTTATTGAGGTTGCAGAAACAAACCATCCCGATGTGTAGAAAGAATAGTGAATATGGCAGATGACCAGCTTGGCTTAACAGTGAAATCCTTGCTGATCTTAAACACAAAAAAGAAGCTTAAAAGAAGTGGACAATTGGACAAATGACCAGGGAGGAGTATAAAAATATTGCTCATGCATGCAGGAGTGAAATCAGGAAGGCCAAATCACACTTGGAGTTGCAGCTAGCAAGGATATTAAGAGTAACAAGAAGTGTTTCTTCAGGTGTGTTAGCAACAAGAAGAAGGTCAAGGAATGAGGGAGGCAACCTAGTGACAGAGGATGTGGAAAAAGCTAATGTACTTAATGCTATTTTTTGCCTCTGTCTTCATGAACAAGGTCAGATCACAGACTACTGCACTGGGCAGCACAGTATGGGGAGGAGGTGAGCAGCCCTCCGTGGAGAAAGAAGTGGTGTGATGGGTTGGATCACAGAAACCCCCTTGGGAGCTGCCAACTGATGTGCCAAGACTACTTCTATTCCTGTTTTCCCTGCCAGCTCAGGACTCCAGCACCCTGTCTTGCAGAGCCAGACACTCCCGTCTTCTCCAACACAGACCCAGGGTCTGAATTATTTGCCCCAAAGCTGCAGGTTTACCTGAAAACCGCTCACAGAAGTGTGCTTGTCTTTAGCACTCAGATGCCCAACTCTCAATGGGGTCTAAACCCCAATAAATCCGTTTTACCCTGTATATAACTTATGCAGGGTAAACTCATAAATTGTTTGCCCTCTATAACACTGATAGAGAGAGATGCACAGTAGTTTGCTCCTCCAGGTATTAATACATACTCTGAGTTAATTAATAAGGAAAAAGTGATTTTATTAAATACAGAAAGTAGGATTTAAGGGTTCCAAGTAGTAACAGACAGAACAAAGTAAGTCACCAAGCAAAATAAAATAAAATGCACAAATCTATGTCTAATCAAACTAAATACAGATAAGGTCCTCGCCAGTTCCAGAATGCTCCCTTTTATAGGCTAATCTCCTTTTAGCCTGGGTCCAGCAATCACTCACATCCCCTGTAGTTACTGTCCTTTGTTCCAGTTTCCTTCAAGTATCCTGGGGGGAGTGGAGAGGCTCCTTCTTTAGCCAGCTGAAGACAAAATAGAGGGGTCTCCCAGGGGTTTAAATAGACTTTCTCTTGTGGGTGGAGACCCTCTCCTCACCCTGTGTAGAATCCAGTCACAAAATGGAGATTGGAATCACATGGGCAAGTCACATGCCCATGCATGACTCAGGACTTGCAGGTAGCAGCCATTACCCACATGCTACCTTGAACGTCCTCAGGTAGACTTCTTATGTGGATTGGAGTCTTCCAAGCTCTTTTGTCTGTTAAGTGCTTCCAAGAAGTGACCAAATGTTCTAACTAAGGCTACTTAGAAATCAAGCAATTATACAGCCAATGTTCATAACTTTGAACACACAAATGGTGCCTGCATACAACTAGGATGAACATAACCAGTAGATCATAACCTTTACATAGATATGTTACATGGCATATGTAGCAAAACCCTATTCCAGTTATATCATACATACATTTATGAGCACCCCCCATAAAGCCTTATGGGGTACCCTGTCACAAGTGGTTCAGGACTATTTAGAAAAGCTAGATGAGCACAAGTCCATGGGCCAGATGCATTGCATTCTAGGGTGCTAAAGGAGTTGGCGGATGTGATTGCAAAGCCATTGCCCATTATCTTTGAAAATTCATGGCGATCGGGGGAGGTCCCAGATGACTGGAAAAAGGCTAATGTAGTGACCATCTTTAAAAAAGGGAAGAAGGAGGATCTGGGGAACTACAGGCCAGTCAGCCTCACCTCAGTCCCTGGAAAAATCATGGGGCATGTCCTAAAGGAATAAATTCTGAAGCACTTAGAGGAGAGTGATCAGGAACAGTCAGCATGGATTCACCCAGGGCAAGTCATGTCTGACTAACCTAATAGCCTCCTATGACGAGATAACTGGCTTTGTGGATGAGGGGAAAGCAGTGGATGTGTTATTTGATTTTAGCAGAGCTTTTGATACGGTCTCTCACAGTATTCTTGGCAGCAAATTAAAGTAGTATGGGCTGGATGAATGGACTATAAAGTGGATAGAAAGCTGGCTAGATCATCGGGCTCAATGGGTAGTGATCAATGGCTCCATGTCTAGGTGGCAGACGGTATCAAGCAGAGTGCCCCAAGGGTTGTCCTGGGGCAGGTTGTGTTCAATATCTTCATTAATGATCTAGAGGATGGCGTGGATTGCACCGACAGCAAGTTTGCAGATGACACTAAATTGGGAGGAGTGGTAGATGTGCTGGAGGGTAGGGATAGGATACAGAGGGACCTAGACAAATTAGAGGATTGGGCCAAAAGAAATCTGATGAGGTTCAACAAGGACAAGTGCAGAGTCCTGCACTAGGACAGAAGAATCCCATGCACTGCTACAGACTAGGGACCGAGTGGCTAGGCAGCAGTTCTACAGAAAAGGACCTAGGGGTTACAGTGGATGAGAAGCTGGATATGAGTCAACAGTGTGCACTTGTTGCCAAGAAGGCTAACGGCATTTTGAGCTGTATAAGTAGGAGCATTGCCAGCAGATTGAGGGACGTGAACATTCCCCTCTATCCGGCATTGGTGAGGCCTCATCTGGAGTACTGTGTCCAGTTTTGGGCACCACACTACAAGAAGGATGTGGAAAAATTGGAAAGAGTCCAGTGGAGGGCAACAAAAATGATTAGGGGGCTAGAGCACATGACTTATGAGGAGAGGCTGAGGGAACTGGGATTATTTAGCCTGCAGAAGAGAAGAATGAGGGGGGATTTGATAGCTGCTTTCAACTACCTGAAAAGGGGTTCCAAAGAGGATGGATCTAGACTGTTCTCAGTGGCACCAGGTGACAGAACAAGGAGTAATGGTCTCAAATTGCAGTAAGGGAGATTTAGGTTGGATGTTAGGAAAAACTTTTTCACTAGGAGGGTGGTGAAGCACTGGAATGGGTTACCTAGGGAGATGGTGGAATCTCCTTCCTTAGAGGTTTTTAAGGTCAGGCTTGACAAAGCCCTGGCTGGGATGATTTAGTTGGGGATTGGTCCTGCTTTGAGCAGGGGGTTGGACTAGATGACTTCCTGAGGTCCCTTCCAACCCTGATATTCTGTGATTCTATGAACTGAGCTGCCTGAGCATTTATCGTTTCCAGTGTCTGAAATATTTTGTTGATGACTACTGGTATAATTTCCAGCTAGCTTCTATGGCTTGCTGTGCCAGTGAAAGAGATTCTTGCTGATAGCCCTTATATTTACTTTGCCTATGGGAGGATTAAAGTACTAGCTATTAGCCATTCAAGATTGGCCATTTGTTGTTGCAGACAAGAAGCTATTTGTGTTTCTGAAATAGGCCATATCTATTAAGATGTATTACAGGATTATTTGTTTAATTTTTTTTATAAAAGTCCAAAATCAACTGCAGGGGGATATCGAGTAGGGAGGTGGTATTACTCCTGTATATGGCATCAGTGAGACCATTACTTCAATATTGTATCCACTGTATCCACACTTCAAATAAGATGTTGAAAAATTGAATAGGGTTCAGAAGAGAACTACAAGAATGAGGTGAGGTCGGGAGGACATGCCTTATGGATTGAGGCTAAAGAAGCTCAGTCTATTTATCCAAAAGAAGGTTAAGCAGTGACTTGATCACTGTCTACAAGTGCCTACATGAGAGAGAGAGAGAGAGAGAGAGAGGTCTGATAATAGACAGCTCTATAATCTAGTGGAAAAAGACATAACAGATGGAAGCTAGATAAATTCAAACTAAAAATAAGGTGCAGTTTTTTAACACAGAGAGTAATTAACCATTGGAACAACTAACCTAGATTCTCCATCACTTGAATTCTTTAAATCAAGGCTGGATGTCTTTCTAAATGATATGCTATAGATCAAACAGAAGTTATGCGCTTGATTCAGAAATTACTGTGTGCGGTTCTTTGACCTATTATGCAGGAGGTTAGACGATAATTATAATTGTCCTTTTGGCCTATAACAATCTATAAACTCTTGATGGTGGTGTTTTTTTATTTGATTTGTAGGGTTAAAAGTGTGGTCTGATCCATTTGGAAGGAAATAACAACATTGTCTGTGTACATCACAAGGTGTGCCTGAAGATGGATATGTTCAAAGCAACTACTTTGACTCATACACTAATGAGTGTATTGTTCGGGTGTTGCTGGAGAAGGATTCTCAATATGGTAGTGAGTTCAGTGAATGCTGCTGGTTCTGAAGATTAATACTAAATTTTTCTTTAGAGTTCCGTAGCTACTGGAACAAAATGGACTGACACTGAGATGGCTGAATGATTTTTTCGAGTTTCGAACTGAAACACTTTTTCATACGTTTGAGGGAAGAGAAGAGAATTTGCTATTGGGGTTAATCTGTAGACATTTATAGAATAAATCTGATCAGAATAAATTATGCAGATCATTGTAGTTTACTCCTGTTTGATTACATATGCAAGATGAGTGAACAATGCAGAAAGAATGTAATGTGATATATCTGTAAATCTGTAAACAGTATTAAAATCATGTTTTTATTTAAACTGATGTACATTTTCTCCATTTCATTGTTTATTTTGACCTAATTTCCACTTTTTGTAGGACTCTTTTTTTATTATTAGATCATTGAAGATCTCCTGGTTAAGCCAGGGTGGTCTCTTGCCATACTTCCAATCTTTCCTACGCAGTGGGATAGTTTTGCTCTTGTGCCCTTAATAATGTCTCTCTGAAAAACTGCCAACTGTCTTCAATTGTTTTTCCCCTTAGACTTGCTTCCCATGGGATCTTACCTACCAGCTCCCTGAGTTTGCTAGAGTCTGCCTTCTTGAAATCCATTGTCTTTATTTTGCTGTTCTCCCTCCTACCATTCCTTAGAATCATGAACTCTATCATTTCATGATCACTTTCACCCCAGTTTCCTTCCACTTTCAAACGCTCAACTAGCACACTCCTAAGTCTGGATTTGCTCTGAAGCCCCTGGCATAACCTAGTCCTTGGAGGCCTGTCACTGGTTGCCTGTGGGCTGTATCACTGCCAAGGTTACATGCTAAAAGGTTACTTGCTCTGAGTCCGAGGCCTGACATGCCCTATCCCTTATATCAGGACTTGTGAGGTGGTCCTCAGAAAGTAGCCTTATGGTTGTCTTCACCAGTTCCTGTCCTGGGGGAATCCTCTGGCCAAATCTGGGGCTTTTAGAGCTCCTGTATGCTTCTCTGGCGGTCTTATTCATGTACAGGAGCTGGGATCAGGCTTTCACCTCATATATGAATCGGTGTTGCTGACAGCAGCTTTGCTCTATTACGTGGCACTGTCACTATGCTGCTATTTGAGTCTTGGGTAGAAAACCAAGAATCTAGTTTAATAAACTTGAGGTTGGAAAATTTCACACCAATTCAGGTATGTGTCTCAACAAAGTAAGATGGGGGGGGGAGGCGGGAGAGGGAGTTGGTTCTACCTAATACAAAAGTCATATTGATCTATTTAAAGAAAACATTCCAATCAAGTTGCTTCTGTTTAAAAACTGAACTAAAATACTTCTTAGCTATATCTGTTGTTCATAGCTTTAATCACTCACAGAGTAAATGTGTAGATTTAAACATGGATGCATGCACTGTAGAACAAAATATTTGGAAACCATTTCTGAAGGACAGCATTTCTTCAAGTGCTGACATCAAAACCAGGGTAAAGAATGTGCAGTATTTCCACCTGTTACGTGGTCATTAAATCACTAACCCTTACAGGATAAATGGTGTGTGGGGCAGAGAGTTATGTAAAACTGTGAAAGAGCTGATTGAAATACATGATCTGTAGTTGAGAGACATAAGTTCTAGTCCTGGCTCTGCCACTAATCTAGTTGGTGGTGGGCAACTCCCTTATGTCCTGATCAGACCTGGAAATCCATGAGTTCAGATGCCCACACTCATGTGGGGCTAAGGTGTCTGTGCTAGCGTACGCTGATGCAAAATTTACCTCCATTTTCTTGTGAAAATTGGTTAAGGAGCATTTTGAAAGTGTACAAGGTTTTATAAGTACTGTTTTAAATTTAAGATTACATATCCATTGTTTTTGACTTTGAAGATCTTAAACAGTTATTGATATCCTTTATATTTAAAAAAAAAACATAACTTCAGCTCACGTGTAAGTTAATAAGCAGAATATACAAATAGGAAACAATGAGATTTTGTATTTAGTTTGTATGTTAAGTTTCAGAGTAGCAGCAGTGTTAGTCTGTATCCGCAAAAAGAACAGGAGTACTTGTGGCACCTTAGAGACTAACAAATTTATTAGAGCATAAGCTTTCGTGGACTACAGCCCACTTCTTCGGATGCATATAGAGTGGAATAAATATTGAGGAGCTATATATACACACATACAGAGAGCATAAACGGGTGGGAGTTGTCTTACCAACTCTGAGAGGCCAATTAAGTAAGAGGAGAAAAAAAAATGGCTCAGCCATTCCCAGTCCTTATTCAATCCTGAGTTGATTGTGTCTAGTTTGCATATCCATTCCAGCTCAGCAGTCTCCCTCTGCCATGTACATTGGCCAAACCGGACAGTCTCTACGCAAAAGAATTAATGGACACAAATCTGACATCAGGAATCATAATACTCAAAAACCAGTGGGAGAACACTTTAACCTGTCTGGTCATTCAATGACAGACCTGCGGGTGGCTATATTACAACAGAAAAACTTCAAAAACAGACTCCAATGAGAGACTGCTGAGCTTGAATTGATATGCAAACTAGACACAATCAACTCAGGATTGAATAAGGACTGGGAATGGCTGAGCCATTACAAACATTGAATCTATCTCCCCTTGTAAGTATTCTCACACTTCTTATCAAACTGTCTGTACTGGGCTATCTTGATTATCACTTCAAAAGTTTTTTTTCCTCTTACTTAATTGGCCTCTCAGAGTTGGTAAGACAACTCCCACCTGTTTATGCTCTCTGTATGTGTGTATATATATCTCCTCAATATGCACTCTATATGCATCCGAAGAAGTGGGCTGTAGTCCACGAAAGCTTATGCTCTAATAAATTTGTTAGTCTCTAAGGTGCCACAAGTACTCCTGTTCTTTTTGTCATAGAAGATGTTGGTGATCTGATATACGTCATATGCATATGTTTGTTAAGAAAGAGCGAACATATCTCCCGCCAGGGTTTGCCGATACTTTTGAGTGGCCTCCAAAGGAGGGTTACAGCAGGTAAGTCCGCCTGTTAGAATCAGTTGTAAGGAACATATTACACTACTTCTCCAAGAGTTGCTACTCTACCTTCCTATTGCTGTTATGTGCAATTTAGTGTTGGCTTTTTATCAGTGTAGTGCTATATGTTGCTTGGTTTCTTCCTTAAAAAGTGCCTACTGCAGGGGTCGGCAACGTTCAGCACGCGGCTCGCCAGGGTAAGCACCCTAGCGGGCCGGGCCAGTTTATTTACCTGCTGACGCGGCAGGTTCGGCCGATCGCGGCCCCCACTCGCCGCGGTTCGCCGTCCCGGGCCAATGGGGACGGCAGGAAGCGGCGCGGGCAAGGGATGTGCTGGCCGCGGCTTCCCGCCGCCCCCATTGGCCCGGGACGGCGAACCGCGGCCAGTGGGGGCCGCGATCGGCCGAACCTGCTGCGTCAGCAGGTAAATAAACTGGCCCGGCCCGCTAGGTTGCTTACCCTGGCAAGCCGCGTGCCGAACGTTGCCGACCCCTGGCCTAGTGAATAGCTGAGATCAGCTGGGTGCTTGAGCTGGCAATGCCTATCTCATAGGAAGCTCCTCAAGCCTGGTTTTAGCTTTCCTTACTTGGTTTCACGGAACCTGGTTTCACTGCCCATGCACCATGCAAAGCCCATTTCTCCCCTGATTGTATGCGCAAGGGTGGAGTTGGATGAACGGGAGAATGTGAGGCTCCAACCCTTTTTGCTGCTCAGAAGCAAAATTGTATATTTTCATTGGGTCTGGTACATGCACCTCAAGACATTAGAAGATGCATTAAGAAAATATTAAAAATCTCAAATTAACAAAACAATTCAATCAGTATTATACTGAGATAACCCTGCGGGGACTGTAGCTTGCATTTAGAGGAAGAAGGATGGCCTTGATTGTTTAGGCCATGTTCTTGTCTTCTGAGTTGTTCCCGTAGGGGAACTGGAGAGAACCTTTCACTAGAAATTCCCTTTGAAATCAGGTTTTTTAAATAATAGATAACATTTACCTTGGTTACTTTAGACAGTCAATATTTTTTCTATAGCTGTTGTAAAAACAGTTACAGAGTAAATTCAGACCTAGGCTCATGGGACTAACCTTAATTTTGGATAGTGTCTTAACTGAAACAATTGGCAGTGTAAAGTTGGTTCACTAACATAAGTAAGTAGCTTTTATTTAATGTTGACTGTCTTTTTATGAGCCTATTTGAAATAGACAAAGTGGGTGAGGTAATATCCTTTATTGGACCAACAGAACTTGATCCAGTAAAATATATTACCTCACCCACCTTGTCTTCTAATATCCTGGGACCAACAGTGCTACAACTACACTGCATACTACTTTGAAACAGGTAGTTTGGATTGAATCCAGCAGACTTATAAAGAGTCATAGATTTTTACAATATGCTGAAACAATCAAACCTAAACTTCTGAACAGGAATGAACCTGGCAACTGCTACGAGTCAATTGATCAGACTATACAAATAGACAAGAAGGCTTTGACCCATTGTGACATCATGCAGATAATTTCACTGATGTCAGTGGAGCTATTCAAGTTGGTAAGGTTAATGTGATTTGTTAGGAGTACTCTTTACTTGTCAATTTTTATTTTAGAAGCCAAAAAAAGAGCAATCCTCATGACTTGGCTGTACTTCTACACCAAAATAAATCAGGTGAGCTTTCCCTTGTTGCATTCTAGTAATGATTGATTACTAGTTTTCCCAGAACTGTTTACAGTCTTACTGACCTCAATTATGCTACTACGTAGGCACAGATGTAAACAAAGATCATCCATAGGCTTCTGCACTGCAACATGTTTGCTAAATGGAGGTCACGTTTGATAGGGGGGAAAGATTGCTTTGAAGCTTCTGAAAAAGTACTGTAAACATTCTGTGTATATGTGTAAAACGTAACTGGTGGGTAAAAACAAACTTACAGCCTAAAGCCTAAATCATTCCAATGTTCACAATTGGAATCTTAAACCCATAGGCTGAGTGCACATCTACTGAGATTGCATGGTCCTGGCCCTGAAGCTTGAATTCTCTTTCTGCCTTTGACAGCAGCTTGCTGTGTGAGTTTGGATAAGTCACTTAACTTTGCTGTTTCTCAGTTTACCCATCTATAAATGGAGATAGCAGCTGCTATACTTCCTAAGTGAGGAATGAACTCAAGTCCATAATTCCACTGATGTGAATAACTTTTAGTTATTACTCAAGACCTTTTGTTGCATTTAATGGGAAAATATGCTCACCTTAGAAACACTGATATTTCTGACCTTTGTTTCTTTCATCATCCTCCATTTTCTGTTTTCTCTTTCTTTGTAAATCTGTTCTTTCCCCTCTGTACTTGCTTTTCTTCAGCAACCCCAATTCCTGCTTGTTCCCAGTGGCTTCACTCGCACACCTTTCTTTAGTCTACCTCCTATTGAGGTCAGCAATGAAACAGGTAATGTTGGCATTGGCGTGATGACTACTTATAGAGCACTTGTTACAGGCTTTCTGGAGATTCTGGAAGACAACACTGTGTTGATTGCACTCAGTACATGTCTCAAAAGCATTCTTCACAACCAGGAGGGTTGGAAACAGCTATGTGGAAACTGGATTTGATCTTTGATTTTGGAGGAGTCTTGTGATTTTAAAACTTTCCACAAACGGAAGTTCCCCAAACATTGTTTGACTGATCAAAACATTTACCTTATACTAACTGTGGCTCTTTGAGCTGCGTTGTCCTTATATAATATATTCCATGACCTGCCCTCCTTCCTTGCTACTACAGAGTCTTATAAGACCTGGATTCTGTATTGGTGAAGGAACTGAGGGAGGGTTGGGATCACACTGTCCTTTATGCCCTCCAGAAGGAGACATATGGACACTCTGGGTGCACGTAGAGCCCCCCCTCCCCCCCTCCCCACCAATGGACACTGCTGTCCAAAGTAATCTGAACTTGAGTACAGAACAGGGCAAGCGCACCAGCAGTGGAATGTATGTGGACAACACATCTAGAAGAATCACTGTAATTACTGTAAAATAAGTAACCCTTTCTTTTTATTCCCTAAAACGTCATGATGTCTGGAAACCTCACCAACCCTTACTGAGCAAGACTTCGTTTTTTTCCAGATGTACCTCTTAGGTTCTTTAAGATATATTATAGCATTAAGTAATTTTAACCCATTTTAGTGTAAAAGTAAAATATATCTATTTAACTTCTCAATTTCCCATGAAAAACAATTTAATATTACTTTAGTATCCCATGATATCCTTTTAAAATGAAAATTATACTTTTTGCCATAAATAAGCCATGAGTGTTCCCCACACCTGTCATGACGAACAATCTGCCTTAGGTTCCAATTGGGTAAAACGTGTAAGCACATATTTAAGATCCCATCAAAGTCAATGAGATTTAAGCACATGCTCATAGTCAGAAATGGTCTTCAGTGCTTTGCTGAATATGGGGCCTTAATGATACATTTTGTTTTTAGCATAGCTGAGGTAAATTCTCTCTTTGACCACTAGATAGTGTCAGTGAGCCTCTATAGGTTCATGTTCCTTTCTTGAGCAAGCTATGTTTTCTCAAAGGTTTGGTTTTTTTTTGCTTTTGTACTGCAGTCTGGCTTTTTTTTTTTTTTTTTTTTTTTTTTTTTTTTTTACATAACAGAAGTCTACGGACTAACATAGCTCATGTTTGGAAATAAATCATGTGGTTAAAATGGAGATTAATCACAAAATACCCATTAGTCCAAAGTTACACCATTGTAAATCTAATGCAGCTTCTCTGCAGACAATGAAGTTACCCTGGCTGTACAGCGGCGTAAATGAGTAGGATCTTGTCCAATGTGTCCAAAGGCACAAGCTTATTCCTCTGGGGAGCAGTTTATACTTGCCTGCCCTTCATGTCACTCAAGGGTTGCTTTGACCTCTCTCTTACTCAGACCCAGGCTATCACCAAGTCTTGTTGCTTCTCCCTCTCTATGCACTTTAAAAAAAACCCAACCCTTTATTTCCATCCATTGTCAAAATTTTGTTTGTGCCATTCTTTTCTCACCTAGATTCCTGTAACCTCTTTCTGTTCAGATTCCCTGACTTCCGCCCTCAGTCTACTCACCATTCAGCACTTAAATACTTTTGCTCCTGCCATAAGACCATATTGCTCAAGCCTCATATATCTCATATCTCTTAAGGGCACTGGCTTCCTATATTCTGCATGAAATTCAAGCTCTTTGGTGCTGCCCAGCTCTGCCAGCATTTTCATTTCATTGCCTATTTATTCACTATCTCAACCCACTGACTTCATTGGTCTCCTCACCTTCTTGATCCCTTTGTTTTCTCTTTCCTACTCCTGCCTTTCCCCACACTGTTCCCTATTGCTACATAGCAGCACTGAAGCTGGGGTGGAAGCTTGGGCTCTGAACCCCACCCAGCCCCCTGAGTCTGAGCTTGGTGGCTAGCCTGAGTCTCCACAGGAGCCACAATGTCCCCACTGCCATAACATACTAGCTCATACTATGACTCCATTAGCCTGAGTCTGTCTACCTGGGCTGGAAGTCTCATTCCCAATTGCACTGTAGACATACCCTCTGTGCCTCAGTTCTCCATCTGTGAAATGCATAGAAATAGCACTTCCCTTCCTCACAAGGATGTTGTAAGGATAAATACTTCAAAGAGTGGGATTATGACAGTGTGGGGTGCAATCCAGACCACTGAGGGGCTGTGTCGTCACCTGCCCTGCAACCTTGGGTGCCTCATAATGCTTTGCTGTTCTTACTCCCAGCCTGGGCCCCTCACAAACAGCTAAACAGCAAGCAGATCATATCCAAGTGTCTGTGTATAACTGCAGCCTGCCAACACTCTCATGCTCTGGCTTCCACCACTCTTGGTTACCACTAGCATAGGGTTACCATATGTCTGGTTTTTCCCGGACATGTCCGGCTTTTTGGTAATCAAACCCCCACCGGGGGGAACTGACAAAAAGCCGAACATGTCAGTGAAAAATATCGGCCGGGCACTTCCTTCCAGCTGCTGTGCTCCTCCCCTGACTCTTCGGCTCTGTTTAAAAGCCGAGCTGCCCGAGCGCTCCGGCTTCGGGCAGCCCCCTTGCCTCCGGACCCTGCGCTGCCGGCCGGGCACTTCCCCTCCCAGGCTCCAGCTGCTCTGCTTCGGCGGCGCAGGGTCTGGAGGCAAGGGGGCTGCCCGAAGCCAGAGCGCTCGGGCAACTCGGCTCTTAAACAGAGCCGAAGAGTCAGGGGAGGAGCACAGCAGCTGGAGCCCGGGAGGGGAAGTGCCCGGCTGGGGGCGCAGGGTCCGGAGGCATGGGGGCTGCCCGAAGCCCGAGCGCTACCGGCTTCACGGTTTGCCGGGCAGCCTCCAGACTCTGCGCCCCCGGCTGGGCGCTTCCCCTCCCGGGCTCCAGCTGCGCTGGGGAAGCGCCGGCCGGGGGCGCAGGGTCTGGGGGCTGCCCGGCAAACCATGAAGCCAGTAGCGCTGGGGCAGCCCTTTTCGCGTGGCTGGGAGGGAGGAGGGGGAGTTAGGGCGGGGACTTTGGGGAAGGGGCGGGGAATGGGCAGAGTTGGGGTGGGGAAGGGGTGGAGTTGGGGCGGGGCCGGGGGTGGGAAAGGGGCAGGGGCAGGGGCAGGGCCAGGGCCAGGGCCAGGGCCCCATGGAGTGTCCTCTTTTTTTATTTTTTAAATATGGTAACCCTACACTAGCAGAGTGGCCCCAACACACTCCCAATCACAGATTTCCCCTCCAAATGTGTGTTTTGCATTGTCCAGCCCTCTCCTGGACAGTCCAGATATTAGAGGTCCATTGCCCCTGTGACAGGTCAGTATTCAACAGTTTGCTACTTTAATTGGAGTTACCAAACAATTCAGTTTAAACACAACACTGGATTAGTTTTGATTAAAGAATTAAACAAATGTATTTAACTATAAAGGGATAGGTTTTAAGTGAGTATAAGTATTAAAATCAGAAATGGTTACAAGAGAAATAAAGATGAAAATGCTTCCTGGTAACTAAACAAACTAGATTTGGTTCAAGGTAAATGTTCCCAGCAACAGGGCTGACCAAATTCTCAGGTCAGAGCCCTCCCAAAATCCAAAGATTGCTTCCTTTGTCTTCTCGGGTGAAAGAACAACCAAGAGCGAGAGAAAGAGAAGGTTCCTGGGATGTTTCTGCCACTCACTTTTATAGTCCAGTCACCCTTTGAATGCTTTTTTTCCTGAGGGTTACCTCTACATAAAGCTTCTTCCAGCTGTGAGGATGAAGGCATGGTTATGGGTGAAATAGGTTACAAGTTGTTTACTAAAATGCAAATCAATATGTTCCTGCCCTACCCTGCCCTTCATCATCATAGAATCATAGGACTGGAAAAGACCTTGAGAGGTCATTTAGTCCAGTCCCCTGCACTTATGGCAGGAGACCATTATCTAGACCAACCCTGATAGGTATTTGTCTAACCTGCTCTTAAAAATCTCCAATGGTGGAGATTCCACAACCTCCCTAGACAATTTATTCCTGTGCTTAACCACTCTGACAGCTTGGAAGTTTTTCCTAATGTCCAACCTAAACTGCCCTTGCTGAATTTAAGCCCATTGCTTCTTGTCCTATCTTCAGAGGATAAAGAGAACAATTTTTTTCCTCCTCCTTGTAACTGTTTTCAAGTACATAAAAAGTTATGTCCCCTTTCAGTCTTTTCTTCTCCAGATTAAACAACCCCAACTTTTTCAATCTTCCCTTGTAGGGCATGTTTTCTAGACTGTGAATAATTTTTGTTGCTCCTCTCTGGACTTTCTGCATTTTGGCCACATCTTTCCTGAAATGTGGCACTCAGAACTGGACAAAATACTCTAGTGGAGGCTTAATCAGAGCTGAGTTTAGCAGAAGTATTACTTCCCATGTCTTGCTAACACTTCTGCTAATACATCCCAGAATGATGTTTGCCTTTTTTTTTTTTTTTTTTTTTGCACCACGGTGTTACACTGTTGACTCATATTTAGCTTGTGATCCACTATGATCCCTTTCTGCAGTACTCCTTCCTAGGCAGTCATTTCCCATTTTGTATGTGTGCAACTGATTGTTCCTTCCTAAGTGGAGTACTTTGCTTTTGTCCTGATTGAATTTCATCCTATTTATTTCAGACCATTTCTCCAGTTTGTCCAGATCATTTTGAATTTTAATCCTATCCTCCAAAGCACTTGCAACCCCTTGGTATCATCCGCAAACTTTATAAGTGTACTCTCTATGCCATTATCTAAATCACAAGATATTGAACAGAATCGGATCCAGAACTGATCCCTCTGAGACCCCACTCGATATGCCCTTCCAGCTTGACTGTGTACCACTGATAACTAACTACTCTGTGGGAATGGTTTTCCAACCAGTTATGCACTCACTTTATAATAACTCCATCTAGGTTGTATTTCCCTAGTTTGTTTATGAGAAGGTCATGCGAGACTATATCAAAAGCCTTACTAAAGTCAAGATATACCCCATCTACCGCTTCCCCCATCCACAAGGCTTGTTACCCTGTCAAAGAAAGCTATTTTGGATCCATGCTGACTGCTACTTATCACCTTATTACCTTCTTAATGCTTGCAAATTGATTGCTTAATTATTTGCTTCATTATCTTTCCGGATATAGAAGTTAAGATGACTGGTCTGTAATTCCCCAGGTTGTCCTTATTCCCCTTTTTATAGATTGGCATTATATTTGTCCTCTTCCAGTCTTCTGGAATCTCTCCCGTCTTTCATGACTTTTCAAAGATAATCGCTAATGGCTCAGATATCTCCTCAGTCAGCTCCTTGAGTATTCTAGGATGTATTTCATCAGGCCCTGGTGACTTGAAGATATCTAACTTGTCTAAGTAATTTTTAATTTGTTCTTTCCCTATTTTAGCTTCTGATCCTACCTCATTTTCAGTGTCATTCACTGTTAGACATCCAATTGCTACTAACCTTTGTGGTGAAAACTGAAACAAAGTCATTTAGCACTTCTGCCATTTCCACATTTTCTGTTCTTGTTTTCCCCACTTCATTGAGTAACAGGCCTACCTTGTCCTTGGTTTTCCTCTTGCTTCTAATGTATTTGTAGAATGTTTTCTTGTTACCCTTTTTGTCTTTAGCTAGTTTAATCTCATTTTGTGTCTTGGCCTTTCTAATTTTGTCCCTACAAACTTGGGTTATTTTTTTATATTCATCCTTTGTAATTTGACCTAGTTTCCACTTTTTGTAGGACTCTTTTTTTGAGTATCAGATCATTGAAGATCTCCTGGTTAAGCCAGAGTGGTCTCTTGCCATACTTCCTATCTTTCCTATGCAGTGGAATAGTTTACTCTGGTGCCATTAATAATGTCTCTCTGAAAAACTACCAACTCTCTTGAACTGTTTTTCCCTTTAGACTTGCTTCCCATGAGATCTTACCTACCAGCTCCCTGAGTTTGCTAAAGTCTGCCTTCTTGAAATCCATTATCTTTATTGTGCTGTTTTCCCTCCTACCATTCCTTAGAATCATGAACTCTACTATTTCATGATCACTTTCACCTAAGCTGCCGTCCACTTTCAAATTCGCAGACAGTTCCTCCCCATTTGTCACCTGAGTGCTGGGGAAAGTCCCCTAAGCTGAGTCTTCACAGAGCTGATTTCAGTGTCTGTGTCTTTTGCAGCTGGGTGTGGCCGTGCCTGTGTGTGTGCTAAAGGAGGCTTAAGAGCCTGGCTAAGCAAGACATGGTAAAGGGGGCCCAGGCTGGCAGAACAGGCGGGCTCAGTGGTATCCCAGTACATCAGGTGCCACCTTTAAGGGGGGCAACCTGTCACATCCCCATCAAATCTGTCATGCCTGCAATCCTCTTCAACATTGCCATCGACTGGGTAATACAGCATACAACAGAAGACATACCAAGAGGCATTAAATGGACACCCTTCCCATCCTTTGAAGACCTGGACTTCACAGGTGATATTGCTCACCTATCACATACCCAACACCATATACAAGAAAAAACAACCCGACTGAACACATTCAGCCAGCAAATTGGACTGAAAATCAACCACACTAAGACAGATATCATGACCTTTAATATTGCCTCACCGTCACCAGAACAGATAAAAGATCATATTCTCACTTACGTAGAAACATTCACATACTTGGGCAGCACTATGAGTCGATGGTGGAGCAAGCCAGGATATCCGGAACAGAATCAATAAAGCCAGGAACACCGTCAGGAGCTCAAATAGTCTGGAAATCATCAAAATACAACACCAAAACCAAACTTAAGATTTATCGGAGCTGCGTACTTTCAACACTACTTTACAGTGCAGAATGCTAGACAAAGTATAGCATGTCCATACTGTCTGCATTCCATACAACCTGCCTCAGAAAAATCCTCCATATCTTTTGGTCTAGAACAAGCTCAAACCAAGATTTGTTCACACAGTGCAGTCAAGAAGATATGAACACCGTCATTACCAGAGGCACTGGAGATGGATTGGCCATGTGCTTCTGATGGAAACTGATTCCATCACCAAAATAGCAGTATGATGGACACCTGAAGGCATGCCCAAAAACAACATGGCGAAGAGCTGTGGAAGCTGAGCTGAAAAACCTGGGGCACAGCTGAGGAACCATTGAAAGACTTGCCAGAAACAGACAGGAATGAAGGAGCTTCATTGCTGCCCTAAATGCCAGAGGCGTAATGGGTACTAACTTAACTAACTAACTAATCAACCCACTCCATTCAACCTAGTTTAAAGCCCTCCTCATTAGGTTAACCAGAGTGTATCCAAATATGTGCTTCCCCTTCCTCGATAGGTGGACCCCATCTCTGCTTAGGAGTCCTTCTTCCCGGAACAGCATCCCATGGTTAAGGAGGCCGAAGCCCTCCTGGTGACACCATCCTCGCACCCACGCATTCACCTCCCGAGGAACCATCACCTCCAGGATGCATCTGTGTCTGCCTGGGCTCCTACCCTGGACCAGAAGGATGGAAGAGAGCACACCTGCACCCCCAACTCTTTCACCCTTACTCCCGGAGCCCTGTAGTCACTTCTGAGCTGCTCAGGATCGTACCTTGAAGAATGGTCACTTAACTTATGACTACCAATTAGTTTTGATGATACCTGGCTAGAAGTGTCAGCTTGTCTTTTGTCTTCAAGAAACTGGTTTACCCACTCCCCAGACTTGTCTGGTAAACACATTTCAGTCATAACGTCAGCTTATGTTCATAACTTTACATATGTTGCTACATACATTTCACCATGATATTATTGAGAAGTGAGTTGTTAGTTTGTACAAAAGATGCCTTGTGAGGTATCATTTGAAAAGTTTATTATAATAGTGTGTAGGGTCTGACTACAGGCATGCATTTCATCACAATGAAGTACTCAGATACTATGGTAATGGGGTACTTTCATAGACAGACAGAACAACCTCCTCCTTCCAGTAAACTAAACATCCTTACTCTCCTTTAATCCCTTTTTGAAACCCCCTCCTTTCGCATTCCACTGTTGACCTCCCCTCCGGTACCAATGATTCCTTTGTTCTACCTCATTGCTAATTAAAATAATGTCAGTTTTTAAAGATACATACTATTCCCATTATAGATATAAAATATAGTTTAGACTGCAGAAGCGCCTCAGGAATCCCAGTTGTGAAATAAACTTGGGTGCTGTGTGATTCAGCAAATCAAAAACTGACAAATGTTGTGACCAGCTGGAGTACTTCCAAAATGGTACAATTTTTTTGTATGCTAAATGGTTCAATGACTAGTAGACCTCTGAGAAAAGTTACATAAACAGCAATATCACAGGAGGACTTTGAGTTGGTTACTGAGCTCATTGAAACGTTAAGCATTGACAGCAGATTCTCCATTTATGAGAATGTGTAATGAACAATAATAACTTTATTTGCCTGAAGCAAATGGGTACCCTAGAAAATGCAAAGGTACAGCTAAATATATATATTACTACAACTCCCTCTGTATAGTATCTTTCATCTAAAAATCTCAAAACACATTGCAAACATGCAGAGCTCTGCACAGATACAAATTTATATCTGTGGATATCTGCTGATATAAATGGGTGTCCGTGGAGCTGCAGGGCTGTACCAGGTACCACAGTGGCGAAAGGAGCAGCACTCCGTGCTGGCAGCTCCTCCAGCATGGTTGTACCGCCCCTAGCTCTGCCTCCAGCTACGCCCGCTGCACTAGTGTGAACAGGGACACCTGCTGGTGAGCCTGGTGCCCGCCCCAGTGGATGGGGCTGGAGGCAGGAGTGAGGGCAGTACAGCCATGACAGAGGAGTTGCCGGCATGGACAGGGCCGGCTCTAGGATTTTTGCCACCCAAAACAAAAACAATTTTGGCCCGTCCCCGTCCCCCCGTTCTTTAATTACCCCACCCCCCGGCCCCGCCTCAACTCCGCCCCTTCCCCAGATCCCCAGCCCTGCCTCCTCCCCCCAGGCTCTCAAGCCTAGGAGGGAGGGAGGGAGGGGGAGAAGCGGCGCCTGCGCCGCGGCCACTCGGAGTCTCCCCCCCGCCAGGTTTGAGAGCCTGGGAGGGAGGGGGAGACTCTGAGTGGCCGCAGCGCGGGTGTCGCTTGTCCCCCTCCCTCCCAGGCTCTCAAGCCTGGGAGGGAGGGGGAGCAGCGGCGCGCGAAACGGCCGCTCGGGATCTCCCCCTCTCTCCCAGGTTTGAGAGCCTGGGAGGGAGGGCGAGTAGCGGCGCGCGAATCAGCTGTTTCGCGCGCCGTGGCAGCAGCAGCGGAGGTGAGCTAGGGCGGCCGGGGCACATTTTTAGGGGCGGCATTCTGGCGCCGGCCATGCCGCCCCTAAAAATGTGCCGCCCCAAGCACCAGCTTGTTTTGCTGGTGCCTAGAGCCGGCCCTGGGCATGGAGCACTGGCTCCAGGGAATGGCGGCCGCACATGCTGCTCCTTTCACCGCTGCGGTTCCCGATAGAGTCCTGCAGCTCCGCGGATTCCGAATTTTATATCTGCAGATATCTGCACCCATGGATATAAATTTGTATCCGCATAGGGCTCTGCAAACATGAGTAAGTAGCATTATTCCCATTTTAGAAGTAGGGAATCTGAGACGCATGATCGAAGTGACTTGTCCCAGGTCACACAGTTGAACTTCGAATGAGCTGTCTCTCTTTTTCACTCTTTCTTCTTAAAAAGTTATTTATTTTTTTTATAAGAAAATGGTGCAATTGGCCTTTTGAGTGAAAAAACTAGTTTCAGGCTGAGGCAGTTCACAATAACATCAAATGATGAAAAGGGTGGGGGAAATTTTCTCTTAAAATGTTTCCATTTTTGGTTCCATTTGACTCACTCATATATTTTCTTATGAGCCATCAGATACCTTTCTGGACACCTAGCCTAAGATATAGAGGGTGAGGTGACTTTGTTACTTTCTACTCTTCAGAGGCATGGACAGTATTTTGTTTGGGTCCAGGTCAAGAGAATTAACCCAAAGGTTCTTAACCTTTTTCTGGTGGAGGTGTCCCTTGTGATGGTTTGGTGGCCTTTGGCTGTGCTGTTCTACAAAACGCAAGGCTGGGGCACAGTCTGAAAAGGAGACAGGATTCCTGGGCTTGAAGCAGAAACTTCTGCTCTTCCTACTTAGATTTTTTGGTGAGAAACACAAGTTGTTCCCCTGTCTTTTGCCCCACTAAGGGCTTGTACACACAACCACTTATGTCAGTGTAACTTATATCGCTGGGTGTGAGTAAGCCCCCCCCTTTGAGCAAAGTAAATTACACTGACCTAAGCACCAGCATGGACAGCTAATGTCTCTTGCAGAGGTGGTTTTATTATGCCAACGGGAGAGCTCTCTCCCATCAGCATAATGCTCTTCACCAGATGCGCTACAGGAGTGCAGCTGCGCCGCTGTAGCGCTTCTAGTATAGACTAGCTCTAATTTCCTGCTGCTTTTCAGCAGACCCTGCCTCCAGCTGATCTTACTTCAAACAGAACAAAGCAAAGGGTGCATGGCCTGCCCTGACTCCTTAACTATTAAAATACTTTACTATCTGGAAACTTTTGTTTTCCTCTCATCCTCACAGTTGCCTGGCTGAGTGTTGTGGGTGATGCTGCACCACGTAATGGCAGAACTATATATTTGATTGAAGGGGAGCCTTGAAATGTGCTCCCTTTGGTGCTTTGCTCCTTTGAGTCTTTCACAGAACCGAGAGGATCAATAAGCCTCACTGTTAAATGCTTTCACATTTTATGTCTCAGTTGCTGCCAATAGGCTGCCTCACCCTGCTTTTTAAACTGACTTATTTTACCCTTTTTTAGATATGACAAAATTGTGGGGTTTAATTGGACAGAGGTTGTGAGTGTTAAGCTCTTTCTTTTTCTGGTTGCCATTAATAACTTATCTTTATATTGTGCCCCAAGTGTTTTTACAAACCAGAATTAAACGGCAACTACTGTCCTGCAGATAATGGGAAGTTTGGGCCGAGGTCTTGGGATAAGACTCTCTCCGTATGAAAAGTGTCATGAGGCATGCTGAACAGACATGAATGCTTCTGAAAGGCACGTCCCTCTCCATAATACATTGTATGGAGCTCAGTGGGCCACATTCAGTCCCAGTGAAGGCAGGGGTAATTCTATTGCTTTCAGTGGCATTGCACCCATTTGCACCCACACCTGATGTGGCCCAGTGTATATAATCTGGGATGAAGAAGAGTTTATTTGATCGTGGTGGGATTAAAAACTGTGATTCAAGGAATTCCAAGCCTGATGCTTAGGACACTATGTCTTCTCCTTATGGATATGGCTGCTTGTGCATTTTACCATGGGGAGAGGTTCAATGAAATGAACTAATGAAGTCAGTGGGATGATTTTGCCTGATTCTTGAAAACTGGTATTTAAGTATTAGCCTCGCAGGGATCCATAGAAATTACTCTGGCATTTTAGACAACCTAATCCTTTCTATAGATTTTTGAACGATCCTATTGCAGGGATAGAATTCTTGGTTAAATTGTAAAGGATGTTTCAAAAACCTATAGAACAGTCACCATTTCCTCTTTGTGCCTATTAGACTTTTCCAGGCAAACTCAAAGAAATAAATCTCCCTGCAAGCATGGCAGAAATAAAGGGAAACCAGTCCTTTGCTGTTACACACATCTGTAGTGAAAGAAATGACTTAAAGGAAGAAAATTTGTCACTTCAGTGTTGCAAATGGTGTGAAATCAGAATGTCCTCCCACCATGGCATATGTTCGTGAGGGGTGGGTGGGGAAGATGCAGAGAAGAGGTGATGGTATATAAATACCTTGTAAAGCAAATGTTTGGCTGGGGGAGAGAGTCTGTCACTTCAGCCAGACTAGATGGGGAAAACCAGACAGCTCAGGGGAGGAAAGGAACTTATGTCATTTCGGTGATGTACATAACTTGCTGAGGAATCTCAGAAGTAGTAGGTCATACATAGCTAACTAGCACAGGAAGCTCAGCTACTAAAGTAATAGATGCCCTAGAAAGACCTAAGAGAGAGAGAGTGATACAAGCTAATGAAATAAGACAATAAAAAAAGTAAAGATGTTACTAACATCTAACAGAATCAGTGCATAAAGAGTGCGCTGAATGCAGTTCATGAAATTGCAACTAACCTCCATTTACATCAACTATGACAAGTGTGCATTTTCTCATTTATCTGTAAAATAATACAGAAGGTTCAAGAAAACACACACCAATGGCTCTATGTACAGATGTTAAATACAGCATTATAAGCACAAGACTCTCAGTGTGATGTTTTCCTTACCATCCCATATGGAACATTTTGTACCGTTTAAAATGAACAGTACTTTGCAAATGATAAGACAGTAATGTGACCACCTGGAGGAAAAGAGCACTTTGCCTTGTTACACTCAGAAAGAGCTTAGATCCTACAGTGATAGATGCTGTATAAAAATTTAGGGCCAGATTTTGACAACCTTCACTCTCCCTGAGTAGACAACCCAACGTTACTATCTGCAGAATAAAGTGCCATTCAATGTAAATAGGGGGAATCTGGCCCTTCGAAGTCTGGGCCCAGCTATCTCAGAGCATCATGGCAGCAGTTATGGTTGAGGAAGCAGTTTCTTTCTTAAGCCCCTATTTTAGGAGCTTATAACTTTTTTAGAAAATTTGTCCTTGGGTTGAAATGTCTCTCATGTGAGGCGTGGGGATGGTGAAATTCTCTTTGGCTGTTATTCTGTTATCCAAACATGATGTCTTGCCCCACTTTATGGACAGCTTCAGAATCTTTTTTTTGTTTTGCACTTGGCTAACTCCTCCATCTTGATTTAATCTTGAAAGTTCAGAGTTGGCTTTAATGACACTCTCCATGAGGAAAAGGCTCTTTGCTAAGTCAGATGCAAACTGATTGGAGAGTAAACAACTTCCCAATGAGATGAGAGAGCACTGCATGGTAAGTCATTCCCCTGTACAGCAAGGGGCAAATCCCGACCTTTCTGTGGTGCCTGCAGAGGGGCTTGCAGGGCATTTGTGTTGTGAAGGACAGAATTTCAGCAACCCATGCCAGGGGGGCTGCATCTCTTGCAGGAGTTCATTGCAACCTGTTGCCCCAGGGGAACAGGCACAGGTGGGGTTTAAGAAAATACAGATCCAATGGCCTCTTCTCCCTACAGGCAGGCTAGGTAGTAAGTGTTGAATATGCTACTGAAGTTGCAATACAGAAACAAGCAATCTAGGTTGGAGAGAGATTCAACTCTTCTCGTCTCTCTGCCCCTGGGCTAAAGCAGTTTACTCTGGACTTTGCACAAGATGGGGGTTTACTGAAGTAGGGTACATACAAGTATGGCTATATCTCGATACCTGTATATGGCACTATGCAGTCATTTCACACTCCCATCACACAGGAAAACAACTGGTTTCCCTTTTTTTTAAAAGGTGAATAATTGCAAAGAAAATATACTTATGAGAGATTATTGTGGAGATTTTGCATGCACCAAAGTCAGCAAATTCAAACCTATGGTGCCTATATGAATCCTAGCCATGCAGCTGCATTATCACTCTGCACATATATGCTTGAGGGCTGGATTATGATTAATGTAGGGATTAGAATTTTGAATTTCCTGACTTTGGTGCATGTAAGATTTCTATCAAAATGTTGCAGTAATGTGGCTTTTTGCATTTGAGATTAGTTTCCCTTTGCCAGTTGATGGATTTGAACTGCAATTGCGGCAGCTGTCAAAATATCATATAACATGACATGCCTTGATGGGTGAGCTAACATGGGTTGTCATATTTCACTGTTTTCCCACAGTATGGACACTGCCTAGCATTCTGGGTTTTATGCAGGTCTTGATCTACTGACAAAGTGTGTTTTTCTTTCCTATAGGATCACAGGTCCCAGTGTCCCTCCATTATGGCTTCCACTGATTTAATGCTCCATTCTTCTCTGTGTAGTGCTCAGATACAGTGGTGATGAATGTAGTACATAAATACCTTTGTAGATATGTCTGCATTCATATCCTGACCCACACTTCAAATGCTCCCTGAGTTCCACATGTGGAAAAATTGCAAGATCAAGTCCTAAATCTGTGAAGAACACTAATGCAGCGGCAGAAGAGTGGAGTGTTAAAATAGCTGATGTTATGATGATGGTCATGTCTTGTGATTCTGAGAGAAAGAAGAAGAAACTTTGTTATATTGGTTCTGTACAAACCTACGCCTTTGTTTGATTAAAAATCAAGCACAAAGGCATCCTACCTCACTCACTAATTTCTTCTCCTTTGGCTCACAGCAACTCCAGATTTGATAAGTCATCCCTCTTCCATGTGGACCGTAAAGAATTCAGATAAACTGGATCAGCATCTATTCATTCTTTATGATTAATTGCTCCTGGATTGCAAAAGAATGAGATTTTTATTTTGAGATGACTGCATCTCCAGGGGAAAAAGTTAGTGACAAAATTTTAATGGTGGAAATGTTACAGTTTCAGAGTGCAGCTTGATTTTCTCACTTTTCCCCATTACATTTCTCTTTTGGTCAGTCCAACCACCAAAAGCAGATTAAAGAAGACACAAACTAGCAACACATCATGAGGCAGTGGACTGAAAATGCGACAATGGCCCTTGATCCAGTGCAAATATGTGAAGTATGGTTTGAAAGTTTGGATTTGATTTCAGCTAAGTGCCTAGATGAAATAAAGTCCCAGTGGATAGCAATCATAAATATCTGAAATCAGCATAATTGCTAGGTTGACAATACACACTATAGAAAGTTCCTGAGACTGGCCCTGATCCCACAAGGTTGTGAAATTTGTCCAGTGAAGAAGGTGCTTAGAAACACCACCTAGTCTTCTTGACAGGCACCTAGGGAAAAAAACACATTTGGCAATTTGTTGTCAATATTTGCATAACTCCTGATGCCACTAAAACTGCATGTGTTGGCTTTAAACTAACAAAAACAGAACATCAGCCAAGCTGGAGAGCTGGATATGTTTCCATGCACAATTAGGTTTATTTGTTTAAGTCTCATTTTATTTGCTTTCAGATGACTCAGATAGGAGTATTGCAATCCTTTCAGAGTGAAGTAGTGTTCTGTGTATTTTGGGTATCCCGTTAGCCAAATGTGGAAAGCATTGGCTGCTCAATAGTATTTTCCTATCAAGGGGTTTGTCAAACTTTCAAGAGGAACTGAAGGAATGTCCTTTCCAAGCCAGACTGTTTTTCTAAGCAGCCTTTCTCCACATTATTGTAAAAGAGCACAGGAATTTAAAAACACTACATTGTGCAATGTATAAAATTGTTTTAATTAATTGCTTTACCATTTTGTTGCATTCTTAAATTCTCACCAGTATTATCCATAATGTGCTGCCGTGAGCCCTCTGTAGCCTGTTCCAATAAGAGTGTACAGTAGATATACTGTAATGTGAAAAGTTTAGAATCTCCCATACCAGCAAACCAGCTCTGGTTTGCTAAAAACGATTTCCTGCATAGACACAGGGATATTTACATTTTGGCAAGTTCCCAAGCTTTCTACTAAGAGTTAGTCACAAAAGACAGATTGCTTCCAAATGGACATGCTCGCACACTGTTTGTGTTCAGTTCAATTTCTAATGTTTCAGTCATCCCACTGTGAATCTTCTCAAGAAATACATACATAAATAAACACAGGTTTTCTCTTTTAAAACCACCAAAAGGATTAGGAGACAAAAATTTGTTACCATTTTTTAGACATGTGCATGGGCACATGCACACACTCATATTTCCTTTTGGTAATTCTGCTTCTGTAAATGCCCCCATGGATGACACTTCAGAACACTTGGACAGCCCCAATAAATCGGTGTTGTTCTAATGCCCTCACCAAAAGTATGCATCTGATTCATGGCTTTCTTGATTACGCTTCCCACTTGCCCTCAGAAAAGAAATATAATAGCATAAGCTAATAGATGATCCGCTTAAAAGTGTGATTTGATCAGGCTGAACTATATTTTAGTTCAGTCTTAAATCTCAAGCCTGAAATTAGGAATGTTTTTCAAATCGGGAGTAAGAGGAATGCATGAAGTGCCTCAGTGGAACAGAGCCATAGCCCAGCACCCTGCCTCCGATGGTGGCTAGTGCCCAGTGCTTCCGAGAAATGTGTAGTCCTCATGTGATGCACAGTGAGTTGAAATAGCTTAGCTTGGGGGGGTGGGGGAAGCTCATGGCCTGAAGCTTGAAACACACAAAACCCAGAGAAAGGTAAAACAACAAAAAGATTTGCTCTGAGGTTCTTAGTCTCCTAGAAAATATGCTCCATCCCCTCAGCACCCAGAGCTGATGAGTAGAAGTAGGTGAAACACAGCATAATGCCATTTTAATTTAACACAGTATCGCTTTACAATACAGTCCGGCCATTTCACTCTCTGCACCCACAATAACCTTCAAATCACTGTCTGGAGCAAAGGCAGCATGTCTCTCTCTCTCTCCTCGTGACTAGTATGTACACACACCTCTGTATTATCTACCTCACTGTGGGTCTGATTCAAAGCACCGTAAAGTCTATGAGAAGGCTTCCACTGACTTAATTGGTTCTTGGATCAGGCCCAGTTCTTTCTGAGAGTGTTTTCCCCAGTATAACAGATTTACTTCATATTTAATTAAACAAATTGTGTTTGAAGATTTAGCTGAGTAAACAGGAAATCAGATATATTCAAACACTGACAGGATTCACATAGAAACATTCTGCGCTCTACACTCCAGTAACATAGGAAAGAATATAAAAGCAGTAATATTACCTTGTAACTCCCATTCTGGATAAGATGCTCCTTCATGCTCGTCTACTTTCCTAGCATGTCAGAGCCACTTCAATATTGTATAAAGTTTGCCATCTATGAAGAATGTGGGAGTATAATGGATTATTTTATGTATTATTATTATGTATTATTTTATATTTCCTGAATATTTCTTTACTATCATGCTATCTGCTATGTGGGTGCAAAGAGTTAATGGTATGCTCACCAGGTGACTTTAGCAAAGGAAGGGAGGAAACGGGAACAAATAACTTGGAAACTGTTAAAAGATATCAACCCTGAAGCTGAGGGAGAGAGATAAGGTCTTGAGCAAAGCAGGTTGGACTCCATTCCTAGATGCTGGGAAAACTTGGGCCTACCAAAATCTTGAGGGAAATGCTAAGTGTAGGTAAGATGATATGTATGTTACTCCTTTTGTTGTTTTAATAATTTTATTTCTGTTATGTTTCTATAGATAAATAATTGTTTTGAAGAGGCTATTCTGTGCTTTTTTTACACTGATAACAGGCTCCTAAAGGGAAGCATAACAGAGGCTAAACTTCAGTTGGCGCTGCTAAGAAAACACGGCTGTTGAACAGGGATGTGGTAACTGGGAGACCCAGTCTGAAAGTAGGATGAATTGTGGGATATCACTCTGAGAGAAATATAGGGGCTGGACATGTCACTTGAAAGGAGTGGCAAGAGAGGAACTGAGTGAGGGCTCAAAATTACAGTTTACCCTGAACCCTTCAAGACCACACATAGCTCAGCTCAGTCCCCTAAAATAGATTCTAGCCTCTCCTTCCTAATATGATCTTCAGGTATTACAACTGAAAGATCATTTTCTTATTATTTGTAATCATGTTACATATCATCTCATCAACATTGATTGGCTTTGATCATTTATTTGGTTGCCTTTCTACAATGTCTTTATTTGCACAGAGCCTCAGATCATCATATGATTTTCAAACAGGGCCTTTCTAGGAATGAATTATAGCCTTATTGTGACGGAGTGTCTACCCTACACAGGTTTTGAAAGGTTAATGTAAGCTTGTGATGCCAATTAACTCATCTGGTTGCACCTGGAGGGTGAGCCAGACCTAATCAAAGATGAAGCCCAGCTGGGGAGGCAGTCTGGTGACAAAGTGGGTTGAAGGGAAAGAATGTTTTAGTATCTCTCTTGGCAGTAATGAGTAGAAGAACAGGATGCAGAAAAGCTTGTAACACAACACTATTCTGTTAGGTAGAAAGCTCATGTGGGGCTCTGAGGTAAAAGGGAAGAACAACTCAGTCAGGGGGAGGCTGAACCCAAGAGCAGGAGACTGATTCTGGAGGAACTCAGAAGGGGTAGCCTTGTAGGCAGAGGGCTCTGGATGTGGAACACTACAGGGAGCCTCCTTGTAGGAGTCCTGTTGTGGTGGATTGGGAACATGACTAAGGCCAGGCATCTGATCTCCAGGCAGAAGCCCTGGGAGGTGTTGCTCATTACAAATCCCCAGAAAGGGCCTGAGGAGAAGGCCTGAAGAAAGGCAAATAGTAAGAAGGTATCTAGGGAGGTAGTGGCAAGATGCTTGATGGAGCAGTTCTTGGTTGCTTGTTTTAGGGTCCCTGGACTGGAACCCAGTGTAAAACATGGGCCTGGTTCCCCTGCTAGTCACTGGGAAAGTGGTATGAAGCCCTCAGATGCAAGGGGATGTAGATGACTTAAAACCCTGAGTGAAAGGATTAAAGGACCATAGGGATAAGAATTGAGGGCTAAAGACCCAGTGTAAGGATTTGGACTACTATCCATTTGCCTTCTTGGACCCTGGAAGGATTGAAACTGAAATGTGACCTGGCTGGAAGGCTGAGTCATGAGAAAAGAGACCACCAAAGGGTGGAGTGGCTGTCAGCAGGGGGTGCTAGATGAGGAAAGAGCTACTACATCACGCCTAGCCATGATGAGGTGCAGCATCCATGAGTCCTCTCTTCTACAGTGCTACATGTTCCTCGTTAGCCAGGCATCCTAAAGCTGAAGTATTTGGAACTTTGAACTTCTTACTTTTCAAGCCAGTAAAGATTACCAGATGCTTTTTTCCCCTACTAAGTAATGCTATTTGCATGTTATTTATTAACTTCTTGTTGTGTTGCTAAGTGAGTCTCTAACAAATAGATGGTACCTACTGGTAGTGTGATTGAAGGCCCAATCTTCAGTTAGAAGATTAGCAGAATTCAAAATCACAGGTGCAAGCTCATTTAGCAGGATTTTGTTTGTAACGTTAAGTAATAAAGCACCAGTGAAGGTACCTCAGCAGGCTGTTAGTGTGAGTCTGGATGCCTGGGCCTAGACTAACTGCTATGGCTGAGGAGAACATAGCACAATTCAGGAGGGGAGGCCTTTGAGCCATCCTTTCCCTTTTGCCAGTCCTCCAGGGCTGCTATTTCTGGGGAATAGGCAAGTATCAGACATATCCCCCTTTCCCAGCCATGCCCCTATGCCATCAACCAAAATGAGAGTGGCAAAAGCAAAGCTATGCCTGGGGCAATAATATCAGGCCTGGCTACCAGCATGACATCTGCTGGCAGCGAAGGTTGAAGTGGCCCATTGAGGGGTGTTGTATGACAAGCTGAACTGTTCGGTTCTCGTGATAGGGGTGAGTCTCTTGGGTGATACGTATATGTGCCAATTTCCAGTAATGCACAGCTGATCCCTCTGCTTGGAACACAAGCGGGAAAGGCCTTTGCTCATTATGCTTAAGGTACTACAGAAAATGGGGGAAGATTGTTTTTCACCATCTCTTTAACTCACATTTAATTTCACAAGCTAGTGGATTCCTGCAGTTTCCTCTCAAACCTGCCATACACTCTTTTCCCCTTTCTCCTTCTCTGAATTCCCCCCGCTGGACTCGTTCCTCTCCTAAACTTTGCAGTTTAAGAAACTGAATAGGAAGCGGGTTAATGACTCCCAGTTCAGTTTCTTAAACTGCAAAGATTAGTAGGATTGTAAATTGGGGGTTGGGAAGTAGCAGTCCTATGCCCATTAGGGCAGGCAGACATATCAACAGCAGATTGTATTCTGTTGGCTGCCTTCAAATCTTTATTTTATCTGGGGGGTGGGAAGCTAAAGGCCTCTTCTCCGCTCTCCCCTGAAGAGCTGAGCACTCATGTCTCCAGCGGAAGTCTATTAGAACTGCCAGTGCTCAGCACCTCTTATAGGCTGGCCCTAAGTAACTTACCTAAATCACAAGTGGTAACGCATTAACTGTTGTGAAAGGGTAAGAGATCCCAGAGCTCAGTGTAGCTTATTCAATAGACAACAAGCATGGAAAATGGTGGTTAGGCCACAAACCATTCCTGAACAGGCAGCAACTTGGAGGTGTTCAAATAAGTCAGATTCTGGTTTTGCTCTCATTCTTGTGGCTAATACTATCCAGTTACATAGTGCCTTCCATCCAAAATGAAGTTGTGAATGGGGAGATATCAATAATGAGTGGGTCTGTTTCTAGTGGGGTTTCCCAGGGATCAGTTCTTGGAACCAATGCTATTTAAACTTCTTCTCAATGATGTAAATGATAAGATAAAATCTTTGCTCATAAAGTTTCTAGATGATGCCAAGATTGTTTGGGTAGTAAAAATGAGGAGGCCAGGTTACTATTAGTGATCTGAATCACTTGGTTAAATGGTCACAATTCAACAAAATGCATTTTAATACATCCAAATGCAGGATATTATGTTTGTGAATTAAAAGAGTAAGCTATGGCTTTGTTGGAAAGCGTGACGTGGGGGTCACTGTAGATAATTTCCTCAACATGGGGTCTCAGTGCAGTGCTGTGTCAAAAATGGCTAATGTGACTCCTGGATGTATAGAAAGGGAATATCTAGTAAGAAGTAGGGAAGTGATCTTACCTCTTTACACAGTATTGGCAAGAGCAGTTCTAGAATATTCGTGTCCAGTTCTGATATCCACACTTCAAGAAGGATGTGGAAATATTGGAGAGAGTTCAAAGAGAGGGCCACAGAAATGATCCAAGGACTGGAAAGCAGGTCTTATGATACAAGGGTTAAGGAGTTCTGCTTATTCAACTTACCAAAGAGAAGGTTGAGGTGACTTGTTTGCTGTGAATGTGTATTTACGCATGGAAAAACATGCCTGATAGTGGGGTTCAGGGCAGGGGGACTCTTCAATCTTGCTGACAAAAGGATAACAAGATTCAATGGCAGGCAATTGAAGTCAGATAAATTCATCCTTGAAATAATATAACTTCCTCTCTGTGAGGGTAACTAAACATTGGAACAGCTTACCAGGGATGTGATGGACTCTCAATCACTTCCAGGTTTTTAAAGTGAGATTAGAGATCTTTCTAAAAGATATGCTTCAATCCAACTTCTGGTAGAAATTCTACAGCCTGTGTATGTGGCGGTCAAGCTGCATGGTTGTGGTGGTTCCTTCTGGCCTTGGAATCTATGAATCCCCCATTCATTTGCTTCCTTCATGGGGAGTACAGGAAACTCTACATTGCTTCAACATGCTCATAACACTTGCAGCTCTGCATTAAGGCCATAATGATAATCAAATCTCATGCCTCAGGGCTTCAGCCAGGAAGGATAGTTGGGCTCAGGAAGGATAGTTGTCCACATCCTGATGCACAATTGGCCAGAAGTACACCTTTATCCTGATATAACGCTGTCCTTGGGAGCCAAAAAATCTTACCGCATTATAGGTGAAACCGCATTATACTGAAATCGCTTTGATCCGCCGTAGCACGCAGCTCCCTCTCCCCCTCCCCCCCCCGGAGCACTGCTTTACCACGTTATATCTGAATTCGTGTTATATCAGGTCGCGTTATATCGAGGTAGAGGTGTATTCAGTTTTTTATTGTCCTCTGAAAAGCTTTCAGGCGGTACAGAAAATCCTTAGATGCTTGGTGTGTCTTGGCGTATGAGATCAGGGTCAATCTGATTGCCAGATTTGAGATCTGGCCTCTGTTTGCCAGAAGCTGGGAATGGGCAACAGGGGATGGATCACTTGATGAATACCTGTTATGTTCATTCCCTCTGATGCACTTGGCATTGACCACTGTTGGAAGACAGGATATTGGGCTAGATGGACCATTGGTTTGACCCAGTATGGCCGTTCTTATGTTCTTATCTGAGGTCGGGAAAGAATTTTCCCTTACATCAGATTGACAAGGACATCAGGGGTTTCATCTTCCTCGGCAGTATGAGGGTTGGATCACCTGCTAAGATCATCTGGGCATCTCTCAGCTACTCAGTTCCCTGCCTTGATTGCAGTGCTGTTGGGCATTAATGGTACTCAGTTTCTCCTGTTCTCTGCCTGTGGCACACAACAGTTTAGTCTCCTGCAGATTGAAATACTTTAGGCGAGGTCTACACTGGGGGCGGGGATCGATTTAAGATACACAAATTCAGCTACGCGAATAGCGTAACTGAATTCGACGTATCCTATTCGACTTACCCCGCTGTGAGGACAGTGGCAAATCGACTGCCGCGGCTCCCCCGTCGACAGCACTTACTCCTCCTGACGAGGTGGGAGTACGCGCGTCGATTCGGGGATTGATTTATCCGTCTAGATGAGACGCGATAAATTGATCCCCAAGAGATTGATTTCTACCCGCCGATCCGGGCAGGTAGTGCAGACTAGCCCTTAGTCTAACTGAAGTAATTGGGCTCAATATGGAGGTAGCCCGGTGAAGTGTAATGGCCAATGATATATGGGAGGTCAGACTAGATGATCTAATGGTCTCTTCTGCCTTTAAACTCCATGAAATCTAAGGAATAAGCCAGTTTAAAAATAAACAATGGTCTGATTATTTTACATTATCTTCCAAGTAAAGAGGTGGGTGCATATGTTTGTCATATTGAAATGATGTTACTTTGGGAAGGGAAGAACGTTTTTGGACTGTGTGATGATTAATTCCTGATGACCCTGAGGAATCATGACCTTGATTTACCAAAACAAAAAACACAGCTTGTGGCAGTCTGACCACTCAACATTTCTTTGAAGCCCATAGCACTATTACAGTATTTCCATCTGTATTTTGGCAAATGCCAAGCCACCACTCCTCCCCAGGGTTGAATTTGTCATGACTGCAGGGTGGTCAGGAAACTTGGGTCTCTCGAAATAGGTTGTTTCCTTTTTAGGAGAGAAATAAGTGGACACAGGCATGGGATTAATGAATTATCCTAGGTAGAGTCCCTGCAGTAATAACTCTGAACAGACATGGATACTAAATAAATAGCAAACATTGCATGGCATAGGCCCACAGCAAGGGCTTCTCAGGAACAACTTTCTTTATGTCCCAGCCAGCAAAGAGCCTCTCTGCTGTTTCTACTTCAGCTGTTTTAAATACAGATATCTGTTGTGTTAACTGGAAACACCGCTGCTGAAACTACTCATGCCAATAAAGTTATTGAAATTGAAGGCAATGGATTGATAAAAGAAAGGAGGGATAATATCAGCAAACAGTGGGGGGAGGAGAGATGGAGGAAGGAAAAGGAAAAAATTAAAAAAGAAAACAAAGCAAACGTGAGAAGAAGAGATAAACCAACCACAGGAAAACTGGGGAGGGGGCTGGGAAGGAAGAACTGAGGTAAAGGGGGTAGAAGTGACGGGGATATGAGAGGAAAAACAAAGAGAATTCACTATTCAACAGATAATTCAACATCCTGTAGCAAGCTGGTCAATTTTCCTCAAACACACCGTGAAGGAGCTTGTGCCCCATTCAAAATATACTCTTCTTGGTTCCAAAGTGCCATTCTCATAAGGTAAGCTCTCTCATGGCTCATGGATGTCAGCATCTGTCACTCATATGTCAGTGTCTAAGTTCTTACAAGTAGTATGAGTAGCAAACTTAAGTCCCCTGCTTAAGGTATCTGATATACAGTAGGTAGAGCAGGTTTTAGAAAAAAAAAAACAGAAAAAACTTCAAAATGTTGATGTTTCTGCTAAAGGGTTTCAAATGGAATATTTTTTATTTAAAAATAAAGGATTTATAACTTTTTCTCCCCTTTTTTTCTTTTTTTGACTGAGTTTAATAAAATGAATAATGCCCAGGGTTTCCCCCCAGTACACACATACATTTTCCTTCCCCCCTCCCCCTCCCGCCCCCTAGCTTTTCAAAACTATACATTGTGGCAAAGTTTCATTTTCCCTTTTGTCATTCTGTCACTGTTCAAAACTTCCTCTAGTTTGGAAAAGTTGGAGTGGAAAAATGGATTAAAAAGAAAAGTAGGGGAAAACACCTTCTGTTACATTCAGTGACAAAGAAAAAAGGGGAGGGGAGAAACAATCAAAACAAAATGCAAAATTCAACTTGAAATGAATTTTTTATTTCAAAAATTCCCATCAAAAATTAATTGAATATTATTTCCCCCCCCCAAACAAAACTCTTTTTCAAAATCATTTTTTGGATCTAAAAAATGCTTAAGACGCTACCACAGGCTCTGCTCAGATTTGTCAGAGGTCAGTTCCTTTCTCTCCAAGATACTCAAGGGTGTTGGAACAATTTGTATAGTAGGGATGCTGAGAGCCATTGATTCAAACTATAAACCCTGCAGATGATGGAAAACACTTAGAGCCAGAGAGTGTGGCAGCAACCTTAATTCCAGCACCTATGAAGGTACCCAACAGAAATGATCTCCAACTTAAGTTTCTTCATCCAGTTCCAGTGATTTTTGAACAAAAGCCATTTTATTGGCATAATACAAAGAAAAGCATGAAATAAAAGATGTTCAAGGCTATATTAGCTGAGCAGGTGACTATGCAAGTGTCTCTAAGAGAAAGTTTAGTCACAGGATGTTAGTGAATACGTTACATAATAGCAAGCCCTTCTGGTATCTCCCACTTCTTTGCCCCAAAAGTTTGTGAGTTTCTCAGCCTGTTAGCCTAGGAGCACACCTCTAAGTAGTTCTCACAGCATCTCCCATGTCTCTAGAAAGAAGTGCATCTTTCCTAGAGTGGCATATCACTGTTCATAGGAAGCACGTCTTTTTCATCCCCCAAAGCCCACTTGCTCATAAAAAATAAAAGAAACAGATTATACATTATGGCTTTGTCTACAGTAGACAATTGAACCAATGATAATTGAATGGATGGACCGCATTAATAAAAGGGCCAGTGGTGTAGTGTGTCCATAACAGTAATCTTTTTTCAGATGTTTTGCGCAATGTTCCTACTTAGATTACTACATTACTGTATCTTCCATTGTTCTTTGCAGTTTTGTTGTAGCCATGTTGGTCCCGGGATATTAGAAAGACAAGGTGGGTAAGGTAAGTATCTTTGATTGGACCAACTTCTGTTGGTGAGAGACACAAGATTTTGAGTTTACTCAGAACTCTTCATCAGGTCACTGCAGACTGAAAGAAGAGCTCTGTAAACTCAAAAGCGTGTGTCTCTCACAAACAGAAGTTGATCCAATCAAAGATACTGCCTCTCTACATTACAGTAGTCACATTGCCCCTGGGAACTTGTTCCTGAGTTCCCAGAACAGCTTCTTCAAGGAGCAATTTGTGGTGGACTTTGCGGGACTCAGGGAAATGTTGTGTGAAGAGTTCAAAGTCCCATAACTCTCTGGGAAACTCCCATAATTCCTTGGGGGAATTCTTACAGAGTCCATGTGCTGGTGCTATTTCCTAAGTAGGGTGACCAGATGTCCCGATTTTATAGGCACAGTTCTGATTTTTGCGTCTTTTTCTTATATAGGCTCGTATTACCCCAACCCCCATCCTGATTTTTCACACTTGCTGTCTAGTCACCCTATTCCTAAGTCTCCTCACTATAATGGAGGCCAGGAGGAGTGCTTAGCTCCTGCTTGGCAGGAGAGGTTTCTGTTGAAGCTTTTGCAAACTACTTGTAAGGTAGTGGGGGGTGCTTCTGCAATACCTGTGGAGAGCAACTACTGAGACCAGTAACTGATTAAGTTCTTCCTTCAACAGTCATGCTTCAACCCACATCCAGAGTATATGGTTCCATGTGGTGTTTTGAAGAGAAAATTCACCAGATGAAGCACTACTTTTGGGGTCTGGCCCATGAATGCAAACAAATGGGACTGAATTGGTTTTGAGACTTAATACAAGCAACTAGACTGCAGGGCTTCAGAATGAGGAAGAATGCTTTTGTGTACATCTGCGGTGAATTAGTCCTGATAGCGCCATGTCAGAGAATCACGATGAGTGATCACTGCTCCCCATGGAAAAGAGAGTGGTAGTGTTTCTTGCATCTTCTTCTGAAGTATCTGGTACGGGCCACTGCTGGAGAGTATACTGCTCTAGACGAACCTTGGCTCTGATCCAGTATGACAATTCCTGTGTTAAACAAAATCACATTTGCTAGAAACTTCAACCAAGCTAACATGTACACTACAAAACCTTATTGTTGAAATTATTTACCTCAGTCCATTTTGCATTTTTGGTGTGTTATAATAAACTAGATTAAGCCTTCATTATAGAGCAACTAGAGACTGAGGTGAGGAGGATCAAGGACAACAGATGTGATTGCACAGAAATAGGTTAGAAGTTCAATCAAACCGGAGGGAAAATGGGAATCTTTGTCTCAAGGGGTCATTGCAAAGGAGGAAAGGGATAGCCCGGTATACGTTTCTTAAGAATGATTCCCAAACACAGCACACAGATTAATTTGAAGTGTGTCTTTTCTGCAGTGGAGAATTTCCAAAAGACACAGAAAGCATTAATCTGAAACAAAAAATTAGGCCAAAGGCCCCAAGCCAACTTGAAATAGTACTGTTTAATTTGGAGGATTATTCCTCTGAGTCAGGAAGAGGGAGGGGCATAGAACACCACTTGGAAAGATTCTCTTCTCTTTCCCCTCCCCACGCAATTGCAGGTTAGTGCTTAATTCCAGAGATAGCTAATGGGGAACAGCATACATGGTGCTTCATGTATTGACTGAGCAAGGAAAGCATCTCTTCATATCCTTGATGGAGCTTGTTAAAAGATGTTTTCCAAAAACAACAACCCCCAAACCCATAAACCAGTAGGGGCAGGAAGAGGATGAAGCATGGTGCAGTTTCCATGGTGATGAACATGGTGCAAAATCATGGGGCCATTTTCACTGCTACCCCCGCCCTCTCCCCGGCTGTTGTATATTGTCAGAGTGGCACAAGGCAGCTAGCACATTCCAGTGAATCTGGCCCTTACATACACAGCAGTCCAGTCCTCATTTCATAATGAAAACCAGGGTGATATGATTATCTAAAGGGGCTGAGGTATTGCCCAAAGCAAGGACAACTTACATATGATAGAATCACGAACAAATTTCTTACAAAATAATCCTATGATTTCTCCTTTCATTGCTTAACCCTTTTCTGTTATTGTTAGTTCTTCTTCTAACTTCTACCTTCTGTTTTCTCTCTCCTACAATTCCATGATGCCAAGGTGTTTTGAACATCAGGAGTTTACCTTCATGGAGAAGTTGGGTCATCAGTCCCACGGAATGACATTATTATAAATGGAGTTACTGTCCTCACTGTTATTCTAGGGGACCCCACATACCCTCTCTTGCCATGGTTTATGAAACTGTATGGTGATTTCAGAGGCCCTGGCAAAAGAAGTTGAACTACACATGCAGTAGAATGTACATTTAGCAGATTTAAATCCCGTTAGTGTTGCCTTCAAAACTGTATAGATGCCAGTGTCATTAATGAAGTCCACATTATTATGGCTTGCTGTGCTTCGAACCATGTCTGCAAGGAGAAGGAGGAAACCTTTTAACTAGGAGCAGACGCAGGACACTGCTGAATATCTGAACCGGTACACACAGCCAGACAGTGCACCTGTCACGAGTGGTGTTAACTCCAGATGCACAATGGAAATCAGGAATGCTTTATGTGTCCATATACTGGGTTTGCATTGTCCCATGCATGAGAGGGAATGAAATGGTATTTGAGGTTGCTCTCTGTGGGACCGTGTGCCGGCTTTGAGAAGATTTTCATAAACGTGTAGGTATTGTGTATCATGAATTCTGTAAACACTTTTGTGTTACGCATTTTATCCATGCTGGCAATGTATTGCCATTCACAGTTTATGGATTACTGTGATGACAATTTGGAAAGTTTTATTATGAAAGTTTGACATTGGGCATGTGATGATGTTCATTAAAGTTTGTGCCACTTTTGCCATTACATATAATAAAACTTGTCATTGTAGCTTTGGGTGTAAATTGAATGTTTTATTTTACATGCATATCTAATGATCAGAAATGCAGACTAGCTGCCTTCATGGCATGCACAGCAATAACCATACTCTGTGCTTAAAAAAATTGTCAAGGCTCCATGTTGTCTTTGGTCTTTTTGCCACATTTGGCATATGCAGGCCATGCCTGGACAGGAGTAGATGAATACACAGGGTACCTTTGTCCATTCCATGTGCTAGTGGTTGCCTGTGATGTGGTCTAGCCACCCCAGGATGGCTGCTCTCAGGTTTCCATAATGATGAGTGGGGTTGGGAACAGGAGCTCAAGGTTGCACTGGAGCCTGTAGTCCGGTAGCCATCAGGTTAAGTAATCGCTCAAACAGCTCCTTCTGCTCCGTTCTGTCCTCCTCCCTCTACTGGTGACCATGCTGAGGATGCTCTATGAATCCATCCAACAATCTCTCCTCATGCTGTGCAGCTTCTGTGTCCCTTTCCACTCTCCAAGCATCCTTATCATTTTGGTACTACCTTTAGGCCTTCTGGATCTGCTAATTAGTTTTATGTAGCAGGTCTCCAATCAGCTCATTTTTCCAATTAGCATATTTTTCGTCCCACCAGCGCTACAGTAAGGTAGTCTGCACCTCCAGATTCCTGGTGCAATGTATTTGCCCTATGGAAGTAGAATGTTCTTGAAAGAAGAGACAGAACATCATTGTCTGAGCATTATAAATACATTTCACAGTTTATGAAAGGGGCTACTTTAATTCAAGGTCCAAAGATGATACTTTTTTATTAACAGGCTGTATTCTCATCACGCAAAAGACACTAGCCACTTCAGATGTCTTTGTGAGCAGGACTGAAACCAGCAGACATCATGGTAAGCAACACATACAAAATTCTATTCAAATTATTTCTATATACTCTTTTTTGTTTTTTTGGGGGGAGGACTGATGAGTGGTCTAGTTACACGTTATGGTTGGTTAATCCTGTTTAGGCAAGGCAAGCTCTGGAGAATGTTGATATCCTGGAGGCCCCAGGATGAAAGTGTGAACTTCTGTTCTAGGCCAACAGAGGAAAACTATCTGTGTATGATAAAGAGCTATTTTGGCATATGGTGACCAAATAGCACATTGTGGAAAGGAAACATGTTGAGTTACAGAAGTGGCCCTAATAAATATGCCCTGCCCTGTAACGTAACAGAACATCTGGAGTTCTCCATGAGACGTTCATTTTCATCACCTGCCAGCAATGGGTGAAAAATTGTGGTAAAATCAACAAGATGCTGAATTAGTATGGAGTACAGTCTCTTTGCGAGCCCCCTATGTCCACGCAAACACTCACTCACTGGCATCCATCGGGATGCCTAATACATACAGACTGACACCCTCCATTGCAGTGTGGACTCTTACATTAAAGCCAGCAATGGATCAAATACACATTCTGGTTTTGTTTAGACTCATAACAGCCAGGGTTTTGGGGACTCAGTTCACAGGCAGTCTGAAACAATGTGTGCAGGGCTGATTTAGAAGCTGTGTTGTATTATATGGCCAGGGGGAAGGGGCAAAGACATGAGGCTATGAATTGTGGAGCACCAACCCATACATATACCAACATCATGTAACTATTAAAATTTTTATAATTGCTTGTTTACCTTTTTTTCTCTCTTTCCAGTGTCTATTTTGAATCCCATATGGTATAAGGGAGAAAGAGAGGGTGTGGTAGGAGAATGCCATGGGTCCTGCCCTGAACGGAAGTGCACAGAAATCCTGGGCTGAATTAGCAAACTAACGTGTCCCTAAGCCGGAAATACCTCCTATCTATATATCAACAAGAAACATGGTGGAAGAACCAGAGCTTGGTAAGTTTCTATCATTGTACTACTTGTACAAGTAAGTTTCAGGGCTGCTCCTAGCACGGGGGGGGCAAACTTTTTGGCCCAAGGGCCACATTGGGGTTGCAAAATGGTTTGGAGGGCTGGGTAGGGAAGGCTGTGCCTCCCCAACCAACCTGGCCCCCACCCCTTATCTGCCCCCTCCCACTTCCCGCCCCCTGACTGCCTCCCTCAGAGCCCCCAACCCATCCAACCCCCCCTGCTACTTGTCCCCTGACTGCCTCCTCCAGGACCTAACTGCCTGCTCAGGATCCCACCCCCATCCAACCCCCGCTCCACTCCCTGTCCCCTGACTGCCCCGACCCCCTATTCACACACCCCCTCCACACCCCTGCCCCCTGACAGGTCCCCTGGGACTCCCATGCCTATCCAACCTTCCCCCCCGTTCCCCATCCCCTGACCACCCGCCCCTCCCAGAACCTCCACCCCATCCAACTGCTCCCTGCTCCCTATCGCCTAACCGCCCCCTGGGACCTCACCCCCATCCAACCACTCCCTGTTCCCTGACTGCCCCCCAGAACTCCCTGCCCCTTATCCAATCCCCCCATTCCCTGCCCCCTTACCATGCTGCTCAGAGCGGCAGGACTGGCTTATTGGAAAGCCTGGGCGGGCGCAAGCCATGCAGCCCAACAGCAGCGGTGGACCACAGTGCTCCCCGTGCAGTGGTGTGGCTGTGGGGGAGGGAGCACAGCAGGGAAGGGGCTGGGGGCTAGCCTCCCCGGCCGGGAGCTCAGGGGCTGGACAGGACGGTCCCATGGGCCAGAGGTAGCCCATGGGCCGTAGTTTGCCCACCTCTGTCCTAGCAGGTCAGGCTCTTGTACCAGATATGGGCTGGCTACTGAGCTTCCTTGCGAGAGAGGGATATACCAGAGTTTTAACTATAAGATCCTTTAATGTAGTGACGGGCTCTAGCAATAACCTGCTCAGATAAGGTATGTTACACATGGTGCTACATAGTGGCTGAAAGTTTAGCATTCCATTACTTCCTCCCCTTTTAAGTTTTCCATTCCTACACTATCCTGCTATCTTTAAGGTTTAGTATGTATCAGTCTGTTAAGTGTCTCTGGATCATACAGGCTTTCTAATTACACAACCCGCATGCATAGCAAGCTGGTCATCTGGCTGTCCATTAGTTGCAATGACTGTCTCTGGTTGGTTTGGAATCTTTGAGTTGTTGTCGTCATCTTGTTCTGCAGCTGCCATTTGTGGAGTTTGCTCTGTTTGTTGTTCTTTCTGAAGAACAAACTGTAGATGTTGAGGGTTTCTGTTGAACTATCCACTGTCAGTCTTGATCACTTTTTCTCTGACAACTGAAGTTGTCCATTCTTTTTCTCCATCCAGATTGATGCAAACACAGTGATCAGCTTGTAAACTGATGGCGGTCCAACTGAGTGTTGTCCGCTGTAAAAGTCTTTGTGAGCTCCTTTTGCCTTTTCATCCGATTTGGCTACTCTCTTCATGTCTGGCCACTTTGGAGATAGCTTTGGAAAAGAATCTGGAACAGTAGTTCTGGGTGTCTTCCCATCAGGGGTTGTGCTGGACTATATCCAGTAGCTGCTATTGGTGTTGATCTGTAACTCAGAAGAGCAGGGAACGGATCTTCCTGCTGTAGGATTTTCTTGGCTGTCTGTACAGTTCTCTTAACTGCTCCAATTTCTTGTGGATAACGTGGGCTGCTAGTAACGTGATCAAAATCATATTTCCTTTGGAATTATTTAAATTCTGCTGCGGTGAATTGTGGTCCATTGTCCATCACAGTCATCATAGAATATTGAAATGAGTAAAAGTGCATTCAGTTTCTCGATAATATTGAAACATGTTATGTCTCCCAAGTACATTATTTCTTTATTCATTATTATTATTATTATTGTTATATATTATTTTGGAATTTTTAACAAGTTTATAAATCCTTGCCATGTAAATATCAGAAACACAACAATGATTACAACAGTTAGCTCTTGTTTAAAGAGACATTATCCAGGAATATAGTCATGAGATCTGTCTATTTAACAGGATGCTACCATATTACAGATTGAGCATCATACATCACCTATGTTGTTTCTAGTGATTTCATTAAATTGAGTGAAATCTATATATATGCATTTAACAGACCTGTATGTCTATCAAATATTAATATTTTTAAAAATGGACAGGTGTGCTGGGTTTTTTTGGTATTTTTGAAGGTGAATGTACTTTGAGTACTGAATAAAAAGTAAACATATCTAAGTATCTATCTGTCTTCTATTTTGCTGGGTACATAATTGGTCTGTTAATTTTTCTATAACCACAAGCTCTCATATTTTTTTGAATCATACCTCAGTGGTTGGACTATTTTTCTTTTTGCAGTGAGAGCCTACCAATAGCTGAGCAGCTACTAGGAGATGAAAGAGTAACTCTTAATTTCCTGTTGTGTGTGACCACTACCACTAAGAAGCCCCAGGAGGATTACCAAAGGATCACTTGGTAATAAATATCCAACAGTTTTTGATATTTGGTTACGGATTGCATCCCAATACTCCCTAGTGACTGGACATGTCCACCGTATATGCCTAAAATATCCTCTTTCACCACAGTTTCTCCAACACATATTCCCATTCAATCTCTCGCTTAATTTTTTTTTAACCTGGCTGGTGTGAGGTACTATTGAAATGGTATCTTAAAGAAGTTTGCTGGTCCTCTTTTCTAGATCAAATCCCATTCTTCTGGGGTAATTTGTCTATCCATATCCTTTTCCCAGCACATCATATATGGACAATTTATTGTGAGGAAAGCTATCTTCAAAGATGGATATAAATTAGTTATAATTTTTTGTTTCCTAATTGACCAGATGCCATCACTTCTATTAAAGCAACAGAGAGTCCTGTGACACCTTTAAGACTAACAGATGTATTGGAGCATATGCTTTCGTGGGTGAATACCCACTTCGTTATGCGTCTGACGAAGTGGGTATTCACCCATGAAAGCTTATGCTCCAATACATCTGTTAGTTTTAAAGATGCCAGAGGACTCTCTGTTGCTTTTTACAGATCCAGACTAACACGGCTACTCCTCTGATACTTCTATTAAAGTTAGCTTTCTGTATAAAGCAGGTTTTCTAGAAAGTTGAGAGACAAAGTGCCTGACTTGAAAGTACTGATACCAGGGGAGAGTGGGTCAGTTTAAGTTAGTTTTGGTCTCTAAATAAGTTAGAAAAGTTTCTTTACAGGATAGCTGGCCAACTGTGTGTATTCCTTTGGCTCTCCGAGTCTTTGAAGCTCTCTGGTTCACAATTTGGGTTAAGATCTTGCCTATTTGCAATGAGTGTCGTTGGTGAGGGATCAGAACTGATCTTATCTCTCATTCTATCCCAAACCCATAGAGTAGCCTTTGCTAAAGGTTGTGTTAAAATTTCTGATGGGTGTGATTTTTTTTTTATTAATATTTTTTAGTAATCCATGGTAGTCTAGCAATGTTTACATTGCTGCAATTTTCTTGTTCAATAGAGACCCAGTGTTTGGCTGGGTTAGAGTGCCCCCAACCCACTACTGCTTTAAGCTGTCTGGGTTGGTGGTACTGTACCGTAGAATATTTGAAACAGTTAGTGCTCCCTGTCTAATGGATCTGTACACGGTATCTACTCTGACACCTGGTCTTTCTTATTCCATTTAAATTCTAACAGCATCCTCTGCTCGGGTTTTATCTGGGATACTCACAGAAAGATTTTGAAATAAGAAAGATATCCTTGGCAGAATATTCATTTTGACTGTGACTACTCTTCCCAACCAAGAAATTACATACTCTCTCCCCCCACCCCCCCGCCCTTGCCCAGCCTTCTTTTATTTACTGATGTAATGGTTTGACATCTGAATCATAGAGCTCTTCTAGATTGTTTGAGATTTGAATTCCCAGAAATCGTATAGAATTTGTTGCCCATTTGTACCCATTTGTTTTCTGGAGGAGTGACTTTTCAAAGTCTGGAAAATTTATAGAAAAAATCCTATAGATTTAGGATAATTTACTTTTAAATCCAGATGCTTCCCCAAAGTCCTGGGTTTCTTTAGAAACTAATTTTAGGGAAATATTTGGTTTAGATAGCATAGTATGCAGATGATGGAATATTATTTTTATTTTCTGACGTGTTTCTGCAAGTTTTTATTGTGAGGGATCTATTCTGTGCAAAAGGCTCCATAGCCAGTGCAAAAAGTAAAGCAGACACTGGATATCCCCACCTAGTCCCTCTGTGTAATTCAGAAAGGGGAGATTTAACTCCATTAACTTGTACAGCTGCTTTTGGACTGGTTTAAAAAGCAGTTATCCATGTTAGGAACTGGGGATCAAAGTGCATAGGAACAGGACTTGAAACATAAAGTTCCACTCTAGTGTATCAATGGCTTTCTCTGCATCTAGTGATGACAAGTGAAATTGATCTTTTTTTTTAATCTGCCATTACATATGATTCCAAGTACTCTCTGAGTATTGTCTGACATTTGTCTGTCCTTAATGAATCCAGTTTGATCTGGGCTTATATAAGCTCAGAGCATAGACCGTAACTGGCTAGTTAGTATTTTTGCTAAAATCTTTGTTTTGATTCAACAGAGATATGGGCTTATAGGAACTGCATAAGCTAAGGTCTCTTCCATCTTTAGGGAGAACAACCACAGTACCTTCTTTCATAGGTTGTGGAAGTTCCCCATCTAATAGAATAGTATTGGAGGTATCTCTCAAAGGACCCACCAATACCTCCTTAAATATCTTGTAAAATTCAGTTGGAAAGCAACTAGGTCCTGGAGTCCTGCCATGTTTCATATTTGCTGTTGCCACTAGGATTTCTTCTTCTGTTATTTCTTTATCCAAAGTTTCTTTTATCAATTTTGCTTACCTTTGGCAAGCCTTCTACTTCCAGATATTTCTGAATAACTTCAGAGCATCTGAGGTATAGAGATTTTTCTAATAAGCTGCAAAAGTAGCCCATATTTCAGTATGGCAATTTTGCAGATTGGTCTTAATTGGTAGAATAGTACATTGCTCTTGAATCCATTTAAGCTTTTGAGCCAATAGCCCATCACTTTTATTCCCTTTTTCATAAAACATCTGCTTGGTATACCTAAGGGCCTTTTCAGTTGCATCTGTCATCAATGTATTCAACTTCCCTCTAATATTGGTTAATTGTTGCTATGTTGTTGTTTTTTTGAATCTGTGTCTTATGATCTTTTAATTTCCTGTTCTAGTTCTATTTTTTCTTGAGCTCTTTCTTTTTTTCAGTTGAAGCTCTGCTTATCAACCTACCCCTAAATACTGCTTTACCTTCCTCCCAGAAAAGGCCTCTTTTTATATTGTCAGTATCATTTATTTAGAAGTAGTGAACAATGTCCTCTTTAATTGCTGCATCCTGATCTCTTGCTTGGCGAAGCAAGCCGTTCATTTTCCAATAAAGTGATCTTTCTAATCCAACCAAGCTATCAAATATTACTTCCACTGGTACATGATTTGACGATATAAAGTTGACAATTTTTGCAGATCAGATTTAGAGATTAACATTAAATCTATTAAATCTATTCTAATATATAACTGATGAGGATGTGAGTAAAATGTGTAATCTCTTTCCCGGGTGCAATTCTCTCCAGCAATCTGAGAGACTGAAACATTGGCACAGAGAAGTGAATGCTGTGCCTATTTCTATGTTCCCCATGTCTCTCTTTTTCAGATCTGTCCCAGTAAGGAGTCAGTATGCGACAGAAGTCTCCTCCAACTATAATTTGCCCTTCCCCAAAGTATTGCAGTGTTGTAAAGAAGTCCTTCTTATGGAAAACTTTTTTTTTTTTTTTTGGCTTTTGCTTTTGCATGGTAGCACAGGCACCGGCTTATTCCTTGCACCGGGGGTGCTCAACTCTCACTTCATCCCAGGCCCTGCCCCTACTCCACTCCTTCCCCCACCCCTGCCCCCGCTCTGCCCTCTTCCCGCCCAGTTCCACTCCCTCCCCCAAGCGCGCCCCATCCCTGCTCCTTCCCCCCCCCCGCGCCTCCTGCACAGCTGATTGCGGCAGGTGGGAGGCGAGTGGAGGGAAGGGCAGGAGTTGATCGGCGGGAGAGAAGGTGAGGAGCTGATGGGGGGAGGCTGGTGGGTGCTCAGCACCCACTAATTTTTTTTCTGCAGGTTCTCCAGCCCTAAAGCATCCACAGAATTGGTGCCTAGGCATCCAAGCCTACACTGAGTCCATTGTTTTTAACAACCCAGCAACTTTGCCCTTTAACAGTATAAATCATCCCTCCTTATCCTTAAATCGATATTTAGTATGAAAAGGTACATGTTTAGCAAATACTATGCCCACTCCTCTTGTCTTGTCTTTCCTTTAACTGAAGCAAAATATGTCTGTTGAAACCAGTTACCTTTCATGCCCATAATTTGCCCCTCTTGAAAATGAGTTTCTTGAAGTGGAATAATCTGAGAGTGGAGTGTGTGTGTTTTTTTTAAGTTCTACAGGCCTTTTTCCCTTTTAATGACATCATTTAGGCCTTTTAACAACATCATTGAAAGATGTTTCTTTAAAAGGATGAGATGTTGAGAGTAACTATTTAACTTATTGAAAAACCTGAAATTATTGTGATTCTCTAGCTGTTTGATGACATAAAACCCTTGCATTGCCAATATTTTTCTGGTTTCTAATTATATTGCATTCACTATTGTATGCCTAAATATATCTTGCTTTCTGTTTGTAAACTTCCATGTCGACTTCTTGTATTAATTCCCCCCAGCCTTCCCAGTTCCCTCCCTTCTTCTGCATTCCCCTTACGCTAAATCCTCAAATAAAATGCCAACAGAACATGTAACACAGTCCCCAAATGACTGTGCTTTGTTGAAACCCAAGCCCCTGTACTCTCCCGATGAGCACTTGGACTGCTTCTCTTGCAATCCAAGGTAGGTACATTTTCCACTTATAGGACCTTGACCCTAGGGGTTGATTTGCCATCTGATCATTTGAGTATGGGAAGGGTTTATACAGAACCCCTAAAGGCTCCTTCCTTTCCCCTTTCTATTTTTCTACAGTCCCCTGCAGCCTTGAAATACTCCCCTTCTATTTGCCTTTATTTCCTCTGTTTTCAGGGGCGGCTCTATGTTTTTTGCTGCTCCTAGCACAGCAGTCAGGCAGCTTTTGGCGGCGCGCCTGCCAGAGGTCCGCCAGTCCCGCGGCTTTGGCGTACCAGCTGCCGAATTGCCACCGAAGCCGCAGGACCAGTGGACCTCCCGCAGGCATGTCGCTGAAGGCAGCCTGACTGCTGCCCTCCCAGCGACCGGCAGGCCGCCCCCCGCAGCTTGCCGCCCCAGGCACGCGCTTGGTGCATTGGTGTCAAGAGCCGCCACTGTCTGTTTTAGATTTATTATTGTTATTACCGATCACCCCAATTTAAGTAAACTTCATATTATTCTCTTTATAACATGAGCACAATTACTGTCCAGCTGCTCGTTCCTGGTGACTCCCAAGAAGTCCCATTTTGATTGGATTACTACTCCGGTATCTGAGTTCTCTTGCTCAACTTCACTTCTGACATTGCGAGTACGGTCTGTAGAGTCTTTTGTCTTTTATTTTACTATCTTCTTTTTCCTGGGTTTCACCATTTGCCAAGAGTTTTTCAACAGTTTATCTGTAGTTATTACCTCTGGAGAGTCATCTTGTACTTCTGAGATTTGGCTTTCTATCCCATGTTCCTGGAGTGTATTTTTTTCTTTGTTTACAGTATTGTATAATACTGATTTTTTTGGAAGCTGAATGAGAATTTAAATGGGAATCCCCATCTGTAGCGGATATGTGCTCTCCTGAGTGCAGTTCCCCCAGTTCTCTTCTCTCTTTTTTAAAGTTAGGGCAGAGAGGTCATGGAAA